>NC_056734.1:752939418-753054418 GCF_019279795.1 Protopterus annectens
CATCACTGTGGTATTGTCTGTGAAAACTTTGAGGGATACAGGATGAAAGAAGAAAAGAAAAGTTTGAAGAGCTTGAATCAGAGCCCTCCTCTCCTTTATATTCATGTGGTCTGACCTCTGATGAATAAGCCAGAGACCTTGAACATTGAGAGAGTGGAAGGAGACCTCCCATCCCCTGTCTGAGGCATCTGTTAAGACCTCTTGGGTCAGGACTGGAGTCTGGAAAGAAAGGCTCTGGATGAGAAAAAGCTGATGAACCCACCACTGAAGCTCAAACTTGAGATAAGGAAGGAAGGGGACTGGGAAGTCCAGGGGTGGCAGTGTTGGAGCCACACTGGCCTGAGTACCACTGTAGCTTTCTCATGTGGAATCTGGCCAGAGGGAGCATGGGAATGATGAAAGACATAAACCTTAGGACCCTGAGAAAGTCCCTGGCTGTAGCTGAAGCCAGGGGAAGAAGAGACTGGAAGAAGGCAGTAAGATACAGGGCCTTGGGGGCAGGCTGAGATGCCAAGCATGGGGATGGTCTGGAGCCTGCAACCAAGGAAAATGTGATCCTGAGAAGGGGTCAGAGCTGATTTCTGAAAGTTTATGGTGAACCCCAGACTGCAACAGGGAACTAGTAAACTGGACATCCTGAAGCAGAACACTGCGGAAGAAGCTTAACTGAGCAGATCGTCTAGATAAGGAAAGATCTGAACTCCTCTTATCCTGCAAAAGGCAATTACAGGAGTGAAGCATTTGGTGAATACCTATAGGGAGGTAGAGAGGCCAAAAGGCAAAGCAGAGAACTGAAAATGCAAGGAAGAAACAGATAAACATAAATATTTCCTGAACAGGGGATTGACGGGGATATATGAAGGTTGGCATCCCTAATATCCAGAGAGACCAGGAAGGCCTGGGGTAGAAGAAGAATAAATAAAGTCTGAAGAGACAACATCTGAAAAGATGGACTCTTGAGAAAGGTGCTGAGCTGGGAAAGGTCCAGAATTAGTCTCCAAGTGCCCTCCTTTCTGGGAACCAAAAACATTCTGGAATAAACCCCCCTCCCTACCTGAGCAGGAGGCACAGCTTAAATGGTGTCCTGGATCAAAAGAGAATGGAGCACCTCTGGAAGAAGAGAAATTTGTTCCCAAGGAGGTTAAGGAATGCCCAAAAAGGGAAGAAGGGATTTCCAAACCATGAAATATCCCTGGGGGATAAGCGATAGAACCCAAGAGTCTGTTGTAATCTTCAACAAATTTTGGAAAAGACTGGGAAAGATGGAGGAATAAGGGAACCTGTCCAAGGGAAAGGAGAAGGAAATTGACAAATGGAGCCAGCTTATCCTAAAAAGGTTTTGGGAAATAGGGGTTTGAATAGAATTAACAGGAAGCACACATCAAGAACCCTTTTTTCATTTGGGTAGAGAATGAGATTGCCTGCGAACTAAAGTAGATTTGGAGGGGTAATTCCTCTGAAATTTAGGAATATGAAAAACAGAAGTACATTTCAACTCCTACAAGACTTTACCATTATCCTGGAGAGACTTAAAAAGTTCAGCAGCAGCAGCACCAAAAATATTTTTATTATCTAAAGGAACATCCAGTAGTTTGGTCTTAATGTCATCAGGTAAAGCATGAAGATGAAGCCAAGTGCAATGCCTCATAACAGAACCAAAAGCAGCAGCCCTGGAGGAAGTATCAGCTGCATTACAGCTGCAATTAATAGAGTGGCAAGCAACTTGAGAGGTAGAACCCAACAGGGTAAGGGCAGAAGCCTTCCTCTCAAAGTCAGAAAGGGTGGAAACTACTCGGGAAACCTGAGAAAGGAAGGTCAAAACATACCTGGTCATATGAGTGTGGTAGCTAATGGCCCTAAAGTATATACTGGCAACAGGGTAAACCTGTTTTCCCAGCCTCTCCATGGCAGCAGCTTGGAGGGCTTATCAGAAGAGACAGACACTACAGAAGAATCAGCAGAAGGGCATTTATAAAGAAATTTACATTCAGCAGGCACCTTGTAAAATCTGTGAGGTTGCTTGGGAGCAGGAGGCTGAGAATCAGGAGCCACAGAAGTTGCTGAAAAGGTATCCAGGATGGCAGCCAAAACTGGAGGGACAACAGAAGGCTTGAAAGACTCCATCTGGAGAAACTCATAATACCTTTTTTGGATATCATAGACCTGAAAGCAATTGCACTTATAGAATTCCATCATATGAGTAGCAGTATCCCCAAAGGAAAGTTCTTCTAAAGGGGAATCTGAACTAATAGAATCCTCTTCCTCTGAACTATAGTCCAAGGAAGAAAGGATTTGAGAAGAGTAAGGCAGAGACTCTTCCTCCAAATCCCATTCCTGTCTGAAGAGTCCAATTCCCTGGGACGTTTAAGAGGAGTAGAAGACCAGAGAGGAACAGGCACTGACACCCCTCGAGAAAGCTTTAAAGCCATCAAAGCATTAAACAACTCCTGAGTAAAATCCTGCCATTCATATTGGGAATCTTTAACTACAGAGGATATATGCTTAGTTTTCTGTTTCTTTTTCTATGGGACATCCACAAGACATACCCTTAGAGGGTCAGATCCTTGGCAATACTCAATAATACTCATAGTAGGGATCTTCTGCCTCAGTAAGATCTGCAGAATCCATCTCAGTCCCTTGGATATAATCAGCCAAGGTTCCCCCTCAGTGTCTGAAGCAGCCATATGTAAAGCCTCCAAGGATATGAAATAAGTTGGATCCTTGCCAGTCTCTGATGGTGTTGTGGCAGAGAAATCCAAAGTAACCACCAGATGATCCTCTGGGCTTTCACTAGCTTTAAGAGAAATTTTCAGGGGAGGCTGGAAAGCAGCTGTATCAGATCTAAGTATTTGGCCTTTTTCTTGCCGATGGCCAACCCTTCTGATGGGAAGACTCCACCATAGCACCTTGAGCCAATACCTTAAGACGTTGGGTTTCAAGGTAAATAGATAATGAGGAGCAATGAATATGTAGGGTCTTGTGGACAAAACCTTGGCAGATAGGACACTTTATGGTCGTGGGAAGCACCCAAACAGAACAGGCACTGATTGTAACAGTCTTTATAGGGAATCTGCTTCCCACACTGACATTTTCCCTTTCTGGATGACATGAACCCATCAAGGAGTAAAGAAAAAAGAAAAATAAGGAGAAACCCCAACAGTGCACTTCTCTGGAACATGGCCTGCTAACCAGCACAGCAAAAAGGCATTCAGACCAGCATTTAATGATTGTGTTCTAACTAGTGGCAAAGAAGTTTTGAGAGTGTGTGTTCGTACATCACCTTTATACCCTATGCCTTGCGCAGGGAGCATACGTGTGATGTGTAGTGCCTTTAAGTGTGAAATGCTTTGGTATACTGGTCAGACCTTGGGCTATCCTTGGCAGGAGTTCCTTTCAGTTATGCATACTGTAACAGTGATATGAAAGGACATAAGTGGTTTTCTTTTTTTTGTTTGTTTTATTTTCAATAGGGGGCTGATTGACAAGTTGCCTTTCTATGTGTTGTCTTTTCAAAGTATTAACATACATTCACACATATACACACACACATATATCACTATAAATTCTGATATTTGGCCTTAAGAGCATATAGAGAACATGCACTAGTGTCCTGGGCTATAGGACTACACAACTGACACGCAAAGTGGCTCCACATGAACAACCACAGAACAAAGATGTATAAGGCCTAGCTCCCTAGATCCATTTCATCACACTCAGATCAGTGCTTTGCAGTGTTAGCTTATTCACAGTAACTAGATCCATTTCATCACACTCAGATCAGTGCTTTGCAGTGTTAGTTTATTCACAGTAACTGCAGTTTGAATAAATTATTGTTCTTATACCATATATACACATACGCATGCACACAGTAACTCCCAATGCAGGCAAGCAATACTTTCTTGTACATACTTCTCAACTATCCAGATTTCCACAGAATGTCTGGATTTTTGCCTCATATTTTTGGTCTGCTCCTCTCTAAAATTTGTGTTTTTCTGGCAAACTACAAAAGACTGAAGTCACTAAATAATGACATACATTTGAGTTTCAAATTTCATAATCTTCAGAAAAAATGCAGGCTAAGACAAAACCTGTTATCCTAGCAACTTTCTAAATTTATAAGACCAATATTTAAAATCTGTCCCTATTTTGGGGTTTTTGTCCCTCATTATTTAAGGCTTTGATCAGATTTCTTGTGTTAGGAAGTTGGGAGGAATGGCTGTACTACAACCATCTTCTGCTTTAGGACAGAACTGCCACCATTCCAGATCTGGCTGAAAAACTCTCGTTACTGTTCTATTCTTAAGAAATTTAAGGTGCACTAAGTACAAAAAATGATAGTACTGTTATCTGAGCAGCCTTTTCTTTTTCTTTTTAGAGGTGGATTCCATAGTCCTACACCAAGATATACAAGTACACTTCTCTTAATTAATAAAAAAGAAAATAATCAGCTAGAAGCTTTTAAAATTAGATAAATAGGACTCTACCAAAATATAGTTGATTAACATACCTGGGGATTCAATAAACTCTGTGTAGGCTTAGCACAAAGCCTACACGGAATTTATGTGTTTGCACGGTGAACGCTAATTACATATGCATGCCGTACAGCATGTTTAAATGTAAACAAGCACATTTTCGTGGCTGTAACTGTTGCCAGCCAGAAAACCGTGTAAAGCAACATAAAGACCTGCAGACATGTACACTTGTTTACCAATGGGTAAACTAGGTCTGTGGGATTGCGCAAACTACCACAGTGATTACCAGGGTTATTTATAAAGCAATGTATATAGCTCCAACACATTACATGAAAGTATATACAGTGCAGGCTACTGTCAGGTATACTGAATATAAATTGTATAAATGATCAGAAGGATACATAGACTGCATTATAAATTAATAGTCAGGGAAGTGTTTATATTGAAAAGACACACAGATGAGCTGTAGGAATGAACACAGGGGAAGAGGACAGGTGAAACATGGCAATGTACAGCAGATGAGGGCATGTCAGTAAAGACAGTTATGGCATGAACAATAATTACATATTGACATGATATAATACATACTGCACAGTTACTGTATATTACGTGACTGTCACACAGTGTGACATTTTAATGGAGGAGATACTCTGTGATACAAGCATCCTGACACGAACAATGAACAGGACTTAAATCAGGGATGGCAAATACAATAGGGATTATGTGCATATCGTGAAGCTGTGCAAAACAAGTTGACTGAATATGAATGTATTGTCAGCATAGCTCTCAGACAACCAGGAAAAATAGTAACAGGCCTATGGACAACAGTAGACAGAAGCACACAAAATCAGGGACAATATCAGAATAATACCACTAGTAATCTCATGTATTCCACATAACATATGTGATTTTGAGTGATCATAGATGGTTCTGCAAGAACACACTTGTACAACTATTATGATTCATCAGCAATCTCTGAGAGGAATCAAGTACACCTCCCTCAAAATGTAACATCTGCCAGAGGTGTATAGAAGGATACTGTTATGCCTGTATTAGAAATAATGAGAAATCCTGGCTAGTTGACAGGTCTGCATACCACTTGTCTGCTCATATGGGTGTACTGTCTATATTGTAATTACCTTGTATATTTGCTTTCATAATGGAATTAATCCCCCCATGTGTTTCCTTTGTTTACTATGTCCCCATGGCTGTGGCATCAGTCCTTTGTGTGTGTTGATACTGTATCCATTATACCAATACCACACTTGGATTCAATGATTGTCCACAATTTGCAATCCTCCACAAAGCTGGTTGGAGAAAGGATGTGTAATTCAGTTTTGATATCTGACACATAAATAATGGACTGGAAAGGGGCGACCACAGACCATTGAGGTATGGACCTGGTCACTGGAATCTATATAGAGGTGATTTTACACACTGCAACATATTTCTCTGTCACGTATGTGTTCCAGTTGTCTATACACATTGTGATATATGGCCACTTGTAACAGTTTCTCTGTACTACCTGACTGTTGATTTGTGTCAAATGCCTTGACCATGTCAAGTTACATAGGATGATAGTGTTGTCATCATGCATGTCCTTGGTAACCCTCTTGAAAACAGTGAACAGATGTAATAGACATGATGCATCCTGAAGAAATCAAATGTGGGTTTAGTACACAGTCAAAATATTACCAATGTCCTTTTTCCATGATGACACCTTGGCCTACCTCATAGAGTAGGAGAGTTAGAATGGGTGTGTAACTTCATGGTCCCCTCAAGTCAAAAGGATGCATGTTGCTGTACACCCTTCTATGGGAACACAGGCAATCTGGAGGCTGTGTTGACATATGAATCCAACTGTGTCTGGTAGGTCAGGTTTTAAGTCACGCTACAGGCAACCTGTGATGCTGTCAGGGCCCATTGCTTCTGTGTTATTAGCCATAGGGAATGCACAGATGTGCTGTCCTGCTGAGAATAAAAACTGAGTAATGTTTGCATGTATACTTTGGCTGATGGCCAGTGGTGACAGGGTGGTGACATGTGAGACGAACTGTCAGCTAGCAGATTATCTATGTCCTCTGGGTATGCCTGCTGACATCCACACACATATCTGTGCTTAGTTGTGTATTCCACTTAACATTTCATATGTATTGGAATAAATGATTTGTGACAAGACCTCCATTCAGCCTTGGACATTCATCACATTCCACACACTGTCGCTATGCACAGACATACAACTGTACCAATGTCACATACATACATCACTTCCACAGGCAAGCTGTGTTTGAGTGGCCTGATGTCATATCAGGACACATTAGGGAGCAGTTGTTTGTGGCTCATGCAGAACATTTCCTGACACAAATGCTAATAGTCACACAATGGTGCTGCTGACCACCTCAATAATCTGGGTCTATATTACGTGATCAAATGATTAGGTGATTGAACACCTGAACATCGGCCACGTAATATGAAAAGCAAAAAACAGCAAATAGCCAAGTTAACGCAGGGAAAGATTTCCCTTGGCCGTTCGCTGGATTTTGCCGTTTTCTCCACTGTGGAGTGATCTTGGAGTTGGTATATTCAGTTAGGGGTGTGTGGGGGGCACAGCCCCTCCCCCCGTGTCAGGGGGTGTGGAGGGGGGTGAAACCCCTCACTTAGTTTGGCTGTAAAGTAATTTTTTTTTGTGGCCGATGGTAACGTTTCCTGGCGACGTTCGCTATTTTGCAGTTCGATATTACATGGTTGATGTTTAGGTGTTCGATCACCTAATCATTCGATCACGTAATGTAGACCCAATAATCCTCAGGTGTAGCAAAACAATTGTACATACAATGAATTCCACAAGGTTGCAGTTGTATCAAAACATGTGATACATTGGTTGTGTTTATCCCAGCATAACAACCATGTGTATGAGGCAAGACTAATGTGAGCACATAATCAATATTAATTAAGATTGATGTCAGTTGCACAACATTTAATGTTGGTATGGAAACATATGCACACCTGTGCACAGTGCACATGTCACTGTGATGGTGGAATGTGAAATGTATAGAGGTTTTATTTGCTTCACTACAAAAATACATGTCCTAATACGCCAACAGTATACATAACAGTGTACCATACAATGTCAACAGTTGTCAGGAGACATATTACTGCAGCTGTTGTAAAAGACACATGTACAGCACTGGCATCAATGGCCATAAATACATTAGCTTTCATCAGATTCTAAGATGCTTTTTGGCCATACTGTACATCCACACCTCAATATAGCACACGTCAATGACAGCAACATTGACGTGTCAACCATTCATAAGGTCATACAACATTATTAGGTTAATGGCCAACATCACATGAAATCTTAGCCATTATTATGCCCCGTACAAAATCCCTATTATCTATATTATGGAAAATAGTAAGCATATTCTGCGCATGTGTATACTTTTGTGATTGTATTAAATCTTGCCACTGTCCATATGGGACGTGTGCACCATACCATGACAGAATTAGCAATCACACATATAGTAGTCTTTGGATGACTTGCAGAGGCTCATGGAAGGACTCTGTGTCATGATGTGTGTATGCATATTTGTCATAAGGGCACTACTCCTCTCCAAGAAGCATGTCATGTGGCTGGTGGAAAAGTAGGATGGTGGATACATGGGGCTACATGAAAGGTTTTCCAAGTGGTAGTACAATGAAGAATGATTCCAAAGATCATACAATGCCCATAACGTACCACCAACCACACACACACAGGCACACACACACACACACACACACACACACACACACACACACACACACACACACACACACACACACACACACACACACACACACACACATCAGTAAACTGGGACTGATTTGAAAATTACACCTGTGTAGGTGTAGAATATGAATGCCATGCAATCTCATAGTAGCAACAACACCACATATGTCTGATAGGAACAGTGTCATGCTGCACTTCAGCTATACTCTGTGGCATATCATCTACTCAGAGGTGATCTCTGCTTAACATAGAAGGCCATGTCAAACCCTGAGCTGTTGGACATGCTCCACTGAAAGAAATCCCAATCCCTCAGAGCCACACACTGCAGGGATCTAAACCTTGTCATCACAATGAACAAAACATGCTGGAGGGATAGGTTCCTGACCCAGAGGCTCCCCATACTCTGGAATAGACTGCCCATACATATCAAGCAGAGCGCCTCAATAGACCTCTTCAAAAAGAACCTTGATGATTGGATGGGAGATAGGAAATTCACCCCCGGGGATCATGTCAGTTGCCCTGCTAGACAGGGGCCTGGAGAAGTAAATATTGTGGGAAGAAATATCCAGGGAATTGTTATGGCTAGGCTTGCATAGGCCCTAGGGCCGATAGCCTAGTACCAAACTATGAACCTATGAACTTTGTGGAGTATGATAGCATCATTGTAATCTGAAGATAACATGTTGGGAGAAGTGTAGGACATGGATGTGGAGTCACATCCCTGAGTAAAATTGTGTCAAAAGTGATAGGTGTATGCACATACACGCAAATCACCTGCTGTCAGATTACAACCCCTGCATGTAAAGCTAAAGTAGTTTGCAACACAGTAGTTAATGCTACCACTAGGACACAGGTTTGTCTTTAATACGGTCAGATTGCATGTTATACAGGATGACATCATAATTGTATGCTACACTGAGATGTTCAGAGTAGGGTTTGACATATCTGTGGACTCATATATTCTAAAATTGTCACCACAGTGATTGTTAACTACAGACAGTTGACTGTAGTGAGAATCGAATGCCTATCTACCTGTTTACACTGCACAGTATTTAACACAAGCACCATGGCACAAGTATGGCTTTTATAGTGTCTAACAACACTTTACAGCTGATGACATCAGCAGTGTCTGGTGAGAAGAAGATGGTAATAGCACTGTGTGACATGCGGAGTAAAATGTTCTCTTGAATGTTAGCCAAGTGAACACACACACACACACACACACACACACACACACACACACACACACACACACACACACAGACATACCAGTTGACCACAGTAAGAATAGAACCCCTATCTACCTATTTACACAGCTGAGTACTTAATGCAAGCACCATGGCACAAGTCTGACTTTTATAATGTCCAACAATACTTTATAGCTGATGACATCAGCAGTGTCTGGTGAGAAGATGATAATAGCACTCTCTGACAGACTGGTGTAAAATGCTGTCTTGCACTGCAAGCGAGCGAGCACACACACACACACACACACACACACACACACACACACACACACACACACACACACACACACACACACACACACATACATGCACACACGCACACACACACACACTCACACCAGTTGACTGCAGTGATAATAGAACCCCAATCTATCTATTTACACAGCACAGTACTTAATGTAAGTGCTATTGCACAAGTCTAGCTTTTATAGTATCCAACAACACTTAATAGCTGATGACATCAGCAGTGCCTGGTGAGAAGAAGATGGTAATAGCAGTGTCTGACATGCTCAGGTAAAAATACTCTGTTGAATGTCAACCATGTGAACACATACACACACATACATTGCAATTCACCACAGTGAGAATAGAACCCCTACCTATCTGTTTACACAGCACACTACTTAATGAAGCACCATGGAACAAGTCAGACTTTTACAGTGCTGCAGGACAATTCATAGTGGGTAACATCACCATTGGATGTTTGAGAGCTGATGCTGTAAGGCCTGCATTAAATAGATGTGTAGGCATGTGCAACTGTCAAAATGTACATACTCTATGGGATTGTACTGATGACCAAAGGATACACAGTTATGCTCTTCTGACTAACCAGAGACAAACACAAACCCATTGACTGTAGTGAAATTGGAACACCCACCTAAGTACACAGACTAGATAACTCAGTACATAAAGTAAGCGTTGCGTTACAATCAGACGTTTACAATGCTGCAGGACAATTTATAGTGGATAACATCAGCACTGGGTGTTTGAAAGAAGATTTTGGGAGGCTTGAATGAAATGGATGTGTAGGCATGCACAACTGTGAAAATATTGGTAGTCCATGTGATTGTACTGATGATTGCAGGATACATAGCTATGCTCTTTTGACCAGACAGATAGACACACCAGTTGACTGCAGTGAGATTAGAACCCCTACCTATGTAAGTACACCAACTAGAGAACTCAGTACTTAATGCAAGTGCCACGGCACAAGTATGACATTTACAATGCTGGAGGACAATTTAGAATGGATGGCATCAACACTGGATGTTTGAAAGAAGATGTTAGGTTGGAAGGTTTGAATGAAATGATTGTGAAGGCATTTACACATGTCAAAATATTGGTACTCCATGGGATTGTATTGATGACTGCAAGATACATAGTTATGCTCTTTTGACTAGACAGACACACACACACACACACACACACACACAGGCACATACACACTCCATTTAACAGCAGTGAGATTAGAACCCCTACCTATGACATTGAGAACTCAGTATTTAATGCAAGTGCCACGGCACATGTCTGACTTTTATAATGCTGCAGGACAGTTTATAGTGGATGACATTAGCACTGAATGTTTGACACAAGACTTTGGGAGGCCCATCTGAAATGGATAGCTAGCCATGTACAACTGTCAATATATTAAACATCTGCATATTACCAGACTGATGAGTTTGCAAAGTGTAGCACTTGTGCTTCCAATCTGCAGGTATACCTTAAAAAGACAGCCTTGCAAAGTATATGCAAACAGTTGTCTGCATTACTACAAGTATTGGAAAATTTGAATGTGTATTGTCAGTATAAAGATGTACATGGTATATAAGAAAGCATTTTGTATTTATTTCTGTAGTGTGGTTGATGTATTTAAAAACAAGTACTGACAAACCAAGTTTCAAGTGCATGGGTACAGGTAGCACATAGCTACAGTGTAAATATGTATTCTTTCCTTAAGTAGTGCCTTCCCTTTGTGGTTTTACATGTACTTTCATTGGATGAAAACTAAGTATGCGGTAAACATAAGTAATACATGTACTATGCGCTTACCATAGTGTGTCACCAAGCAGCTGGATTACGTGATGTATGACAAAGTATTTATGCATGCAAGATACACATTTATACTGACTTCCTGGTTTGAGCGTATTTAAGCAGCGAGTAAATGCGAGCCTATGCTTCACTGATAATATTATGAAAGTTCTGTTGGTTTGCTTACCTCCATGCAATCATGTTAAGTGGAGAGGCACAGCAGTCAGGAGTGTGGATAATACTGACTGTAAGAAACATAGCTGATGCTTAGCTAACTTTGTGGCAGCAGGTGTAAATGCACTGAGAAATTTATTTTTGAGCCCAGATGATAAAGGGTTCAAATCCAGGTATATCTAATAGTTTTAAATATTTATTTATAATGCAATGAACTACATTCACTGTGCGTGTTACCTTAGTGCAGCATATTTATGCAGCATTGCACTACAGTAACTGCACCACTGAAGAGTCATTCACAGTTGCTGGGCATTGTTGTACACTGCCAAACTCCACACAAACACACAAGACAAAAAGTGAAGGACCTCATTGGGTTTTTTCAGTTATGTGTGCGGTGTGTAATTCTATTTTTTGACCAGATTAAAGGTATTAAAATGTGGTAGATAGGAAAGTGGTGAAATGGGGGGAGCAGGGGGTGAGCAAAGAGAGAGCAATATAGGAATGTGCAGGAGGGAGGTAGGAAAGAACCATAGGTATCCACTTCTACAACAGTGTTAAATGAAAATATGTAGATAATATCAGCTGAATTTGGACTGTCACCTCTACAAAGGGGTTGTTTGTGAATTTATTTGTTCTTTTTATCATGTGATCTCTTTGTGAGTTATTTAAACAGTGTTTTAATGTATGATTTTAGTTCTGATGAAGTTCTGAAAACAGTTAGAATGAAAGCACTCAACTTTGCAATAAAGCTTTGGCATGTTACAGCTGGCTTTGAGTTGTCCTTATGTGCATCACATAGGTGGTGTGTCATTCATTTCTTCATTTGTGTATTTGATTGGGTTCTTAGGGGTGACAACACAATCATGTTGTATAGCGAAGTTGACCAAATCAAGTGTGTCAAGAAGAGATGTGTGAAGTTGAGAGTTATGTATGGAACTATATATTTTTTGTGGGACAGGTGCTCATTTTTTTAACTTCAGTAAGAGAGGAATGTTGGGTAAGGGACACAGGTATTTCTGGACCAGGTGAGTAAGGTAGGTGAGGAAGCAGATGCAAAAAAAAGGAGAAACAAGACATAGGGACAGTGAGGGACATAGGTTGGGGGACAATATCATTGGGGTTAGGGAGGGAACAACTGATGCCCATGCTCATCAAACATGTGGACAGTGAGAATTTAGTCATCACCCATAGGACTGTCATCACTGTCCCCCTTACTCTGCTGGCTGTTGGAGTGCTTGATGTCTTTTTCTATGGAAAATAAGTGAGAGCATCCTGTCCATCTGGCATAGGCATGCACCAATGGTGCTGTGCATGACCTAAGCATCAAGCCTGGCAACTCCTGGCAAGTTATAAAATCCCCAACTCTGCCACTATTCCTGCAGGGTACCACAGCACCAGTTGCTGGGGGTAGTGCTACATGATGTGCGGAGCATAGGTAGTCCAGGGGCAGCAGAGGCAGTACTGCTAGGTTGGATCCCAGATGTGCTGGGCATCAGTGCAGGAGCCAGTGGAGTGGGGGCAGGCTGAGTTATGGTGGTTGGCCTACTTTTTTTAATTACATAAGTTTGTCTTTCCTTTTGGGAAGAAGAGTTTATAAGGCTTGAAAGCTTTGTGTTCATTAAACTTTTTGAGACAGTTGGAATACTGGTTTTCTTGCTTGGTTCTACTTTTTTCCTGTGTGGTCCATTCAGCTAACTCACAGTTTGTTGCTTGGATCTTTACTATCTTGACAGTTGTACATGAATAGCCACCCATTTCAGACAGGCTTCCCAACATTTTTTCTCTTTTTTCCACTGCTGATGTCATGCACAATAAATTCTCCAGCAGCACTATAAAAGTCAGACTTGTGTCATGGCACTTGCTTTAAATACTGAGTTTACTAGTTGGTGTACTTAGGTACAGGTTCTAATCTCACTGCAGTCAACTGGTGTGTGTTTGTGTGTGTGTGTGTCTGTCTAGTCAGAAGAGCATAACTATGTATCCTACAGTCATCAGTACAATCCCATACAGTACCAATAGATTGACATGTTTTCCATACCTACACATCCATTTCATTCAGGCCTCCCAATATCTTCTCTCAAACATCCAATGCTAATGTCATCCACTATAAATTGTCCTGCAGCATTATAAAAGGCAGATGTGTGCTGTGGTGCTTGTGTTAAGTACTGAGTTCTTTAGTCAGTGTACTTAGGTAGAGGCTCTAATCTCACTGCAGTCAACTGGTGTGTGTGTGTGTGTGTGTGTGTGTGTGTGTGTGTGTGTGTGTGTGTGTGTGTGTGTGTGTGTGTGTGTGTGTGTGTGTGTGTGTGTGTGTGTGTGTGTGTGTCTAGTCAGAAGAACATAACTGTGTACCTTTTGGCCATCAGTACAATCCCTTAGAGTACCAAAATTTTGACAGTTGTACATGTCTACACATCCATTTTATTAAGGCCTTTCAACATCTTCACTCAAAAGTCCATTGCTGATGTCAGCCACTATAAATTGTTCTGCAGCATCGTAAAAGTCAGCACTGTACCATGGTGCTTGCATTAAGTACTGAGTTTTCTAGCCGGTGTAGTTAGGTAGGGGTACTAATTTCAATTCAGTCAACTGGCGTGTGTGTGTTTGTCTAGTCTAAAGAGCATAACTATGTATCCTTCACTCATCAGTACAATCCCATGGAGTACTAATGTTTTAACAGTTGTACATTCCTACACATCCATTTCATTCAGGCCTCCCAACATCTTCTGTCAAACATCCATTGCTGATATCATCCACTATAAATTGTTCAGTATTATAAAAGTCAGACCTCTACCACACCGCTTGGGTTAAGTACTGAGTTCTTTAGTTGCTGTACTTAGTTAGGTGGGGGTTCTAATATCATTGCGGTCAACTGGCTCTAGACAGAACAGCACAACTGTGTATCCTTAGGTCATCAGTACAATCCTAATATCTTAAAAGTTGTACATGCCTTCACATCCATGTAATACAGGCCTCACAGCATCTATTCTCTAACATCCAGTGGTGATGCCATCCACTATGAATTGTCCTGCAACATTGTAAAAGACAGACATGTGCGCTTGTACTTGTGTTAAGTTCTGTGCTGTGTAAATAGGTAGGTAGGGGTTCTATTCTCACTGTGGTCACGGGTATGTTTCTTCATGTGTTCACTTGGTTGACGTTCGAGAGAGCATTTTACAACAGCATGTCAGACAATGCTATTACCATGTTCTTCTCAACAAACACTGTTGATGACATCAACTATAGAGTGTTGCCAGACACTGTAAATGTCAGACTTCTACTGTGGTGCTTGCATTAAATACTGAGTTTTATAGTAGGTGTACTTAGGTAGGGTTCTGTTCTCACTGCGATCAACTTGTGTGTGTGTGTCTGTGTGTTTGTTCAGTTGGCTGACATTCAAGAGACCAATTTACATCAGCATGTCAGACACTGTTATTATCACCATCTTCTCACTAGACACGGCTGATGTAATCAGCAATAATGTGTTGTCAGACACTATAAAAGCTATGCTTGTACTGTGTCACTTACACAACCAATGTATCACATGTTTTGATGCAACTGCAATCATGTGTATTTCATTATATGTGCAGTTGTGTTACTACACCTAAGGATTATTGAGGTGGTCAACAACAACACTGTGTGACTATTAGCATTTGTGTCAAGAAATGTTCTGCACGAGCCACAAACAACTGGTCTCTAATGTGTCCTGATATGACATTAGGCTGCTCAAATGCAGCTTGCCAGTGAAACTCATAGGCATATGTTGTGCAAGTGATGTAAGTATGTGACATTGATACAGCTTTATTACTGTGTGCATAGTAACTGTGTGTGAAATGTGATGAATGACCAGGGCTGTATGGAGGTCTTGTCACAAATCATTTATTCCAATACATATGAATTGTTAAGTGGAATACACAAGTAAGCACAGATCAGTGTGTGGATGTCTGCAGACATACCCACCCAGAGGACATAGACAATCTGATAGCTGGCAGTTTGTCTCACATCACCACCCTGTTGCCAATGGCCATCAGCCAAAGTATACATGCAAAGATTATTCATTTTTTTATTCTCAGCAGAGTGGCACATCTGGGCACACTTTATGGCTAATAAAACATAACCAATGGACCCTGACAACATCACAGGTTGCCTATAGCAGGACTTAAAACCTGACCTATCAGACACAGTTGGATCTGTATGTCAACACAGCCTCTAGATAGCCTGTTTTACCATAGAAGGGTGTATAGCAACATGCATCATTCTGACTTGAGGGGACCACCATCTGATGCACGGAGATATATACCCATCCTGACTCTCCTCATGTGTGAGGTAAGCTAAGGAGTCAACATGGGCCTTCTCTAAAAGGACACAGGTAATATCCTGACTGTGTACTAAACCCATGTTTGATTTGTACAGGCTATATCATGTCTGTTACATCTGTACACTGTCTTCAAGAAGCTTAACAAGGACATGCATGATGACAACACTATCACCCTGTGTAGCTTGACCTGGCCAAGGCAAGTGACACAAATCAACAGTTAGGTATTACAGAGAAACTGTCACAAGTGGCCATAAACACTTATGTCACCAAGTGGGTAGACAACTGGAACACATACGTGACAGAGAAATATTTTGCAGCATGTGAAGTTACCTCTACGTAGAATCCAGTGACCAGGTCCATAGCTCAGGGCTCTGTGGTAGGCCCTTTTCAGTCCATTATTTAAGTGTCAGACATCAAAATTGACTTACACACATTGTGTCTGCAACCAGCTTTGTGGAAGACTGCAAATGGTTGGCAATTATTGAATTCAAGTGTGGTATTGGTATAATGCATACAGTATCAATACACAAAAAGGATTAATGCCGCAGCCATGGAGACATGGTAGATGAAGGAAACTCATGGGGAGATTAATTCTATTATGAACAGAAATACACAAGATAATTATGATATGGGCAATCTTGTGGACTGAAGGAAACTCATGGTGCGATTATTTCCATTATGAATGCAAATACACAAGATCATTACAATATGGACAACCCACCCCTATGAGTAGACCAAGTGGTTTGCAGATCTGTCAGCTAGTCATGACTGCTCATTTATTTCTAATACAGCTTTAAGAGTGTCTGTCTGAACACCTCCGGCAGATATTACATTTTGAGGGAGGTGTGCTTGATTCCCTTCAGAGATTGCTGACAAATCATAATAGCTGCACAAGTGTGTTCTTGCAGAACAATCTATGATCACTCACAATCACGAGTTATGTGGAAGACATGGGATTACTTGTGGTACTGTTCTGATATTGTCCCTGATTGTCCATGCTTCTGTCTGTTGTTGTCCATGGGTCTGTTACTATGTGTCCCACTTGGTTGAGACCTATGCTGACATTACATTCATATTCAGGCAACTCATTTTGCACAGCTTCACAATATGCACGTAATCACTATTGTATATACTATATCTGATGTATGTTCTGTCCATTATTCATGTCAAGATGTTTATATCACAAAGTATCTACTCCCTTAATATGTCTCCTTCTGTGACAGTCACATAATATACAATAACTGTGCAGTACATACTGTATCATGTCAATATTTGATTAGTGTTCATGCTACCACTATCTTCATTGACATGCCCTCACATGCTGTACCTTACCATGTTTCACCTGTCCTCTTCCCCGTTTTCATTCCTACAATTAATCTTTGTGTCCCTTTTCAAAATACATACTTTCGCTGACTATTTTTTTTATAATGCAGTCTATGTATCCTTGCTGATCATTTACACAACTTTTATTCAGTTTTCCTGACACAGGTTTCCACAATAATCTGTACTGTATACACTTTCACGTAATGTGTTGGAACTATATTCATTGCTTTATTAACAACATTGGTAATCATTGCGGGATTCAGCCCAGTCCTGCAGACCTAGTTTGCCCATAGGTAAACAGGTTTACATGACTGCTGCTGTTTGTGTTGCTTTACACAGTTTCCTGGCCAACAACACTGCTTCTGGCCACAAAACAGTGCTTATTTGCATTTAAACGCAGTGCACAGTATGCATATGCAATTAGCACTGATGCTCACCGCACAAACATGTTAACTCCTTGTAGGCTTTGCTGTAAGCCTACATGGAGTTTATTGGATCCCCAGGTTAGTTTTATAGCGTTCTGGCTCACTTTTCCATTTAGTGGTATCTTCTCCATGCTCATTTGTTAGCAGGACACATGATGCTGCCAGATGAAAAACTTTCATTGCTCACAGATATGTATTTATTTTATTGACATTTATTTATTTATTGACATTTGATTACAAGAAACATCCAAATGAGTACAAGCCCATTTTCAGTGGTGGTCCGAGGAGAAAAGCCCCAAATAATTACAAAACATTTTAAGAGCAATCATTTTGCAATCTTCAAAAATAGCACAAAAACATTGCAGTTTAAATAATTATTACAGATTATACATAATATAAAAACATTTAAGGATCAGTATAAGTTATATGACAATCATTTAATATTTAGAGAAATTTTAGATAGTTTGTAGAGAAATTAAAGGTAAGTTAGTTTAATACAAACAGAAACTGCAATATGAAGTCAGGGGAAAAACAGGCTTATGGTATATTTAGAGAGAAAGTCAGGGTAGAGAATTTGATAGAAATGAGCGAGAGTAAGGAGTTATAAGGAATGAAAAGATACGTGTTCATGTTTAGGAATACAGTTATCCTGACTTTGATCAAGAGCAGAGACAAATTTTAGCTAGGAAGTCTTTCAGAGTAGTTTTGAAAGATGTAAGGTAAGGTATTGACCTGATGTATACAGGTAAACAGGTAAAGAGTTCCAAGCCTTAGCAACCTTATAGAAGTACAGACAATGCCCAGCAGATTTACTAGGTTTGTAGAAAGACAGGAGTTTTTGGTCACTGGATTGCAATGACCGACTGGGAACATAGTTGTGTAGAATGTTTTTTAGTGCTGGACAGGCAGATGGATGCTGGATAATTTTATAGGTGGTAAGA
The DNA here is from genome assembly GCF_019279795.1 of Protopterus annectens. Lineage (NCBI taxonomy): Eukaryota > Metazoa > Chordata > Ceratodontiformes > Protopteridae > Protopterus > Protopterus annectens. The sequence goes on from NC_056734.1 coordinate 752,958,119, forward strand.
AGCTGTGTACATGTTAGTTGATGAGGCAGTTCTAACCAATTTAGGCTTTTTAGTGTTATATAGTGCTGGGTTCTGAAAGCGGTATTTGCTGCAAATGTAGCAACTTTCTTATTTTTGGAAGCCTGGAGGTTAGTGAGAATGGGAGCACCATAAAGAAGTGTGGGGTGGAGATAAGTAGTGGCAAGCATAGCTTTAGTTGCATTGGTAAGAAGTTTTTTGGCTCTGTAAACCATCCCTAGTTTTTGATGATATTTTTCTTATGCAGTTTTGCATATGCAGGTCAAATATAAGATTATTATCTACTACCACTCCTAATAATTTGCTATGACAATTGACTTCCATGGTTGTATTATCACGAAAGATTTTTTCAAGTGAGAGGGATTTGGGGGAAAAGTAGTAGTTGGTCTTTCTTGGGTTGAACTTGAGTTGTGAGTTACAAAGCGATGTTTTAGTGGGTGTTAAAGCTTCCTGAGTAATTTTTTGGAGGTGCACCATTTATTAGCATCTATTTACTACACATGCAGTCTAGGAGACCATGCAGGAGCATAGCTCAACTACTCAATTGGCCCAGAACACCGTCTGGTTAAGTAACTTGCTCAGAGTCATACAAATGGAAGCTGATGAATCAAACTCTTGACTACAGGAAGCAGCTTGTTAACAGCTCATAGTCTAAATTGTCTGTGCTAACTGCCATATTTATAGTATTATTATGACTTTCAAGCACCTTTGCAATGGCTAACTCTTGGAAAAATTTCATTTTTTTTACTTTAAACCTTCATGAGACTCTGCAGCTGCACACAACTGCCAAAAGGCAAGGGTTCAGAAAGTTCTGAGATGCCAAAGGAGTCCCAACTTCTAGAATCAAGGATTGAACAATACTATCTGGTGAAGGAGTGAGCTACTGATTAAGTGGTTGCAGCACAAATGAGTACAGTGGATACATTTTTGAAGCAGGCATTAGAAACAGTTGTGTCTGGTGGACTGTTTCTGATAGAAGCATTTTCTGTCCTTAAGATGAGACATTAAACTGATTTTCCATCTGCTTGAGTTGGTGGTAGCTCTGTTGGATGCTCAAGATCCCACAGCACCTATGGAATAGAGCTGGGTAAATTTCCTGATGCCCTAGCCAAATTTCTCTTAGTAGTATAAATATCACCTAAGGTCACTCCCCTTGAAAAGTGACAAATAACCTAGTGAGACTAACTCAGCCCACAAAGGATAACTTACTAATTATAGCTAACTAACTAACTAACCAACTAACTAACTAACTAACTAACGCTGCTTAGCTACCCAGTGGTGTGATACACTGCAGACACTGATCCACTTGGAAAGGATTTGTTTAACCATGGAAAGGTCCTTCTTTATTTGAAGTGCAGGAGTTTCTATATGGCCCACATTCCTGAATTCATTCACTCATCTAAACACTGAGCTGATACTGCATATATCAAGTGTATAACTGCTTTTTGTCCCCTAGATTCTGCCCTCAGAAAGAAAACAAGGAGATAAAAAGACAGGTCTGAGTTCATGTTCAATAAGAAAATTGGCTTAAAGGGGCATAGAATCTTTATGAAAGGCTAAATAGAGCTCTGTACATCTGAGGGCCTGCTGCTCAGAGATCATAAGGACAGAGATGACAGCTACCTAAGGAAACATTTCCCAAGAGCACAAAGCCACCTTGTTCAAAATGAAGATAAGCAAACATGCCAATCATGAATTTTAAGTCATTAGAAATAGAAAGGTTCTTATCTGGAAGATAAAGATGTAGAAACTCTTTAAGGAGGTGCCTACCAACTGCTGCTGGGCACTGGTTATGCCCTCCATTTTGCAGTGGCATGCAGAACTACTTGAAATGGATTCATAGCACCTAATCATGGCTACTGTGATCACACTATAAATTTTGACTGCAACTACAAACACAAGTAAGTGTTTTGAATGCTCCCGTTCCTCATGTGTGGAAACTCTGATGCCAGCCCCAACATCCCTACATATACTAAAATTGCACAACCTTTGGAGTAAGGAAAAATGTCCTTAACAAACGCAACTCAGAGTATGTGAGCAAATAGATTTAACTACAGAAAGCCACTGCAGACTAGTCACATCAACATACCGCATTTAACTAAAGTATCTCACTTGAAACAAGCACCTTGACAAACGCTATAACTAAAACTTAAGCAAAACAGGTAGATAGGATACGCTAAGAACTCCTGTAAATTTGCACTGACACCAAAGGGCTGAGTGACAGAGCCCTACTGCATCTAAGATGTCCAGTATTTGACTACTATTATGGATGTTGGAAGAACCAGGCATGGTAGGACTGAGAGGCCAACACCAGCTCAGCCATGGTGGGAGTAAGTAGGCAGCCTGGTTCCCTGCACTGGTGACACCTGTAAGAGTGCAGGTGCATCAGCTGCAGCAAACAGCCAAGGGTGCAAATCATATGGAAATGTCACCTGCAAGTGTTGTGCTGCTTGCCACAAAGACTTTGCATGTGTGAGTGCATGCATGCATGCATCTCCTGGAAGCAGCCTATTGTGAAGCATGCAAGCCTCCATGAGAAAGATTAGGACAGTCAGAGAAATATGCACAATAGTCCAACCACTAGCATATCACTCTTACCTCAATGGGAAAATGAATGGGCCGATAACACAGAAATTTCAGAAAATAAATGGGTTGGAGGCCTCTCACCACATGGGAGAACAAATGGGCCAATTGGGTGCAGAAAGAGGTACCAGTGGGCTGATACCCTGGACCAAAGGAGAAAGTGATCACCTATAAACTAACTTAGTATACAAAAGATAGCTCTCCACCAGATTGTGGATCTGTCTCTATTTTGCAGAAAACATCTGATGCATGGATAGGTTTCTGGCAAGAGAGGAGTATTTAAATAATGAGGTATATCTTGAGGTGGAACCCGCTGTTACTCAAATGAGAGGAACATCCATCGCTCGTCTTGTGTATTCAAATAAGATGATGAGGCTGGATGTTTGTTTAAGTCATTTATTACATACAAACACATCAGGATGGGTAACTGGAACATTAAACTAAAAGAAGTAACTGACTGACTGCTATGCACATGCATGCTTTCACTCTGGCTGCTCACTCAAAATGGCACTCTTGCTAGCACATGCTCAGTACTTATATGCACGTGCCCATGCACTGGAACAGCTCTTAAAGGTACAACACACACACTCTGATCTACATCCTCCTTCTTTGACTAGTCTGTCATGCAACTGAAAAAAATGACCATCAGGTAAATATGCACGTTATACAAATAGATACAAGCAATAACAATCATGTCCAGGTTGCTGCGTATTTAGGATTAGATCTTGGGATTCGACCTGACCTCGTAATGTAATAATTAAAACTGGATTTAACAACAGATACAGTCACTGCTCTTCTAAAGGGCTTTCAGGGATACTTTCAGGAACAGGAACAGGTGATGCAATGCTCTCTGGAACAGTAACATTAGACAAATCACTCTGAGAATCAGAGTCTTTGTTACAAGCAAAATGTTGCAACATTGGCTCAGACACCAGTAGTAGATGCTTCTGATTCCTTCTGAATTCCATGCCCTGTGACTCAATAATCTCGGTTCCTCACACAAATGTTTTACAAGTCCAATCCAGTCAAAACCTTTCGCTGTCTGCATTCTCACTACCTCTCCTTCTTTCAATTGACTTAGAGATTTGCTGATCTTGTCATAATAGGACATTTGGGAAAAACACTTCTTTTGTAGTTGAGCTTTTACTACCTTGTTGTTTTTAGCACTTGGAACCATCAAACTCTTATTGATTGGTAGTCTGGTTCTAGTTTGTCTCGATATTAACCTCTGGGCAGGCAAACCAAGAAAATTGTCACAAGGTATGTTACATAGATTAAGAAGATTTAGAAAAACATCTATATTGTCACATTTTGACCTTTCCAACAGCTATTTTGCACTCTTAGCTGCACATTCTGCCAAGCCGTTTGACTGACGCTACTCAGGACTACTTGTAACATGAACAAAGTCTCACATTTCAGCAAATCTCTTAAACTGTTGACTTGTAAATTGAGTACCATTGTCAGAAATGAGTTTGTGCAGATTACCATGGACAGAAAAATTACTCTTCAACTTTGTGATGACAGTACTGGACATGAGATTAGAAAGTAGGTCAATCTCAAACAAATTTGATTAAGAGTCTACTATAATCAAATAGTGATGACCATTCCACTCAAAGATGTCTGTAGCAACTGTCGACCAAGGTAGTTCATGAATCTGACTTAGCTGAAGTGGTTCTTTCTGTTGGTGTGGCTTAGTACTATTACAAACAGAACAAGCCAAAAGAGAATTTTCAATATCTCAAGACATAGAAAGCTAAAATACTAGTCCTCTTGCACTTCCTTTTTGTAAAACCAGCTCCTGGTTTGCTACAATGTAAAATTTCAATATACTCTTGTTGCAAAGACCTTGGAACAATCACTTTGGGACCTTTTATGATGATACCAACCAAAATCTCATATCTGTAAGGAAAATACTACTGTACTTCTAGTGGTAAACAAGATTGCTTTGATGGCCATCCTCAACTGATAAAGTGGTTGAGCTTCTGAAGAAATGGATCTGAAGCTGTGTTAGTTCTAACTTCATCAAGATGTGTGGAAGAAAAATTTCTCACTTCCATGACTTCAAAATCAGTTTGCTCATTTTCATGCTGTTCGGTGTTTTTTCTGGCCAATCGGGACAAAGTATTAGCAAGATAAAGAAGATTGCCTTTCTTGTAAATCAAGTGAAAATTGTACTTTTCAATTTCAACATCATGCTTTGCAATCTTGCAGGAGCTGTGTGCATTGGCTTTTTCAAAATAGTGACCAAAGGTTGGTAGTCTGTTTTAATTTAAATAGGTCTGCCATAAATATAATCATGGAATTTCAAACAAGTAAACACAATTGCCAAGAGCTCTTTCTCTATCTGGGCATACTGCATTTCAGTTTGGGTTAGAGTTCTAGATGCATAGGCTACTCACCTACCCTCTAGAAGAATGACTGCACCAAGGCCAAACTTCAAGGCATCACAAGAAAGAGTTACAGGTTTGTGAGCCTCATAGTATCTTAAAGTTGGTGGACTAGCAATTTTCTGTTTCAGGACATTGAATGCTCTTTGGTGTGTGAGTCAGCCCTCTTAACGGTGCTGAAAGAACACTCAAGACTGGAATAATCTTGCCTAGATAGTTAACCATGCCAAGAAAATGTTGTAGGCTGGTCACATGCTCTTGAGCTGGCATCTCAAGAATATCAGATTGCTTGGAAGGATCTTATCATAAACCTGTACTGGCAAACAAATGACCAACATAAGTAACTTCTTGTAGCCTGAATTTACACTTTTGAAGATTCAGCTTAAGCCTCACAAGCACATTCCAGAACCTTCCTAAGATTTCTGTCATGTTTGAGTTCATCATTGATAGCCAGAAAAAATTTGTTCCATTGCATGTTGAAAGACTTCACTGACAGAATTTATCCCAAATGGCATTCTCAATGAAGATTTTCAGTTAAGCAAAATTTGCCAAAATGAACTCTTTGCATCTAAGACAAAAAAAATGGCATTAGGCATAGGAGCAGCAACTTCTCCAACTGTACGTATTGGATAATGATGACGTTGTTTTAGTGCTTTGTTCAAATCTCCTGGATTAATACATTTTCTAATATCATCTGAGCTTTTCTTATGAGCTACCACCATGGAGGATACCCATTCAGTTGGCTCATCTATTGGACAAATGATTACTAGATAGACCATTCTATCTAGCTCAGTTTTGACTCTATCCTGCATGGCTACTGGAACTTTCCATGCAGGTCTGATGACTGGGGATAGTTCATGGTCTAATTTCATGGAATACACAATTGGGAGTTTGCCTAACCTGTTGTTGAAAAGATCAGCATAGCCAGAAAAAATAGTTTGGGCAAAGCTTTCATTGTTACATGTGCTTACATGATGGACTTTTCTATTAAATGAAAGTAGTCCTATTCTTAAACACTCTCTGAGGCCTAATAATGACTATACATGCCTTTTGACCATGCAAAATTGCAAGTCATAGCTGTTCCAAGCAGAGTAACTTGAAAGCTCTAGTAAACCTTCAGTTTGAATCTCTTCACCACCATAGGCAACAAGCTTTGCACACTTTGCCAGATCAAGTTTCTCACCAGCACTTACTATGGCAAACACATCTGCTGACATAACATTGCACTTTGAACCAATATCAACCTTGAGCTCTACAGGTCTCCCATTAATGAGAACAGTACAAAATACTTAATTCTTTGCCAACAAATCTACTGCATCAATTGTTTCACCAAACACTGACACATCATCAACATAAAAAGTAGGATCGCAGCTTTCTAATTGATCAACTTGATTCTTTGAATGATCTGTTTTAATAAAACAATATGCCCCTTTTGATTTACAGAACCTTTTGAAATTATTCCACATTTTACATGAGTGGCACTGCTGACCAAAACCTAAGCACTTCTCTCTTTTGGGCTTGTGGTTTCCACCGTAATTATGACAGCTGACTATGAGGCTTGCCACATGTTTTGCTGAGTCACCCTTTTGCTTCACTGAGACTGGGCATGCTCTGGATTTTACTGGAACTGCCCTTGATTTTGCTAGAAGGATTCAGGGTGAAGCCATACCCTTAGGCCTGTATCTTCTAACCTCATGCTGCATACTCTCAACATTAGTACTGCAAGGCATTGCAAGCATTCTTTTCTTACTTGGAGGCATATTCCTGTGCTTTTCTGTGAGCTCGTATAGCTGACAAATCTCTATGACCTTATTCAAAGCTAAATTACTGTCTTGAAGCAAAATCTTTCTCACTGCATCATCTTTAATAGTATACACAAGCCTGTCTTTTATCAACTTATCTTTCAGATCACTAAATCTGCACATTTTTGCATTGCTTCTCAAATCAGTCATATATGTGAAACATTTAATTTATTTGGGTGCTGCTTCTGTGCTGTGCTTGCTGGACCAGACTGGAACCAAAGTCTTCTTAAGACACAAAGTTTTGCTGGCGGTTTACTGCTGAATCAGAGACACAGAGTTTTTCATGACTGCATCTGTAGTCTGTTTAAAGCACCAAATGGCACACTGATAAAGATATATATTTTGCAGCGCAATACTATTTCACTGTAAGCACAGTTACTAATAAATAACTTATTTTCATAACAAACAAGATGTATGACTGTAGTTTACAAATGTAATGTGCAAAGTTTTTCCTTCACAACTGATATGGACGATGGATTTATGGCTTTCCATTCTCCAGTTACCTCAGAATCTGAGTTCTTACAAATACCTCTAACATAGTTTGATTTACAGTTCTTATGTACTGTTATTCTCATGCACTTGAGATGCTGTTTTTTTCTTTTTTCTGCTGATACTTTACCTTCCAGACTTGTTTAAGGAAATGTTTTATTATAAAGCAGTATTGTCGTTCTGTGAAACCATTTCTGTTGATGTGAAAATGCATGCAATAAAAATTGTCTTTCTGCTGATTTTATCATTAACGGAAGTCTGAAAGGAAACATCTGTGCAAACTGTTCTGCTGCTGATAGTTTTGAGGAACTGATACTGTGGAAGAACATGTTTTGTGAGGAAACAGCTTTATAAAAGATCATGTATTGCTGAGTTTATAAACTGTTCTGCAAACATGAGAAAAGCATGTAATACTTGCTTTCCAGAATTGCTTTTTTAGGCTTTTTTGCTGATGCTGTGAAGAAGCTTGTCTGTTATACATTTAGTATAGATTCCCATTTTACATTGCTAAATTCTATACATATATTTAAGCAAACTTTTTATTCTATGCTTTATCTTGCAGCATATTTACAACAGAATTATTTTCAATCTTTTATTCACTATTAAATATACTCTAACATATACTGCAAAAGTTTCACCAGGCCTTTGATCTCTTGAATAAAATATATGCCTTTCCATTGTAATATTTGTTCGGGCGTTGCACATTTCTCTAAATTTATGTCTTAAGCACTCAGGGTCATCCCAGGTTTCAGACAGTACCACAATATGGCATTCTTCCCCCTCTCCCTGCATACACAGCAGGGGCATACACAAATGAATACTCCCTTTCAATGGCTTCAGAACCAGCTAAATTAAGCAAAATAAATACATTTGTAAGTGTGCCTTTGTCAGGAAAAAGCAGCCCGAATTAAAATATCGTACTCTTGCTCAAACACTTTCCAATTTTCAGCAACATTATTATCAAATGCAAATGGAGCAGGTCTGCAAAATCCTTCTGCCATGCCAACAAAATGGTCTTATAATTATGCATAAGCACACACACACCAGGCACATGAAAAGTATTCAACTGCACCATAAATCATTTGAAATTACTGTATTCTCTGAAATAACTGCACTGTAATAATGCACACACTGGCCAACACTTTGCAGTATCCGAAGTGTGCAAATAACTTTAATTAAAAAAGAGGCACATAGCGAATAAAATATGGTAGTTTCCCTTTTTTGTACATTTTATGTGATTCAGAAGTTATTCCAAGGACGTTTGTATGGATTTTGAGTATTTTTTTAACAATATATTGTGGTTTCGAACATTTTGTTTAATTAGAAACTCTTTTTGAATATTTTCAATGCTTTGTTTTATATTCATTGAGTAAAAAAATCATTTAAATAGATTTTGTACCTGGATTTATCTTTCTGACCTTTTTGAGAGTCATTTGAGCAAGGATGATTCACTCCTGTATATTCCTCCGACTGTAACTGCATGCCTCATGGTCTTGAAGAAGACGTTTGCACTTCGGATCCCATTCTGACACCATGTCACTTGTCTTGTGTATTCAAATAAGACGATGAGGCTGTGTGTTCGTTTAAGTCATTTATTACATACAAACACATCAGGATGGTTAACTGGTACATTAAACTAAACAAACGAACTGACTGACTGCTACGCACATACATGCTTTCACTCTGGCTGCTCACTCAAAATGGCACTCTTGCTAGCACATGCTCAGTACTTACATGCACTTGCCCATGGAATGGAATAGCTCTTAAAGGTACAACACACACACTGATCTGCAACATCCTTTACTTTTACTGGGAAATATTCTTGAAGTGCTATAGATCAAAAAGCCTGAGCCTGAAATAAGTCTCCTCAGGTACCATGGGATGATGAGGTAGAGATGTCTTTTTTCTTTGAAGTTCACTGGGATGAATGGAATCAGACAGAAACGGAAAGGTTTTATTATGATAGGTTATGTACAATTTTTGATAAAGCTGGGCTTGATATGCTTAATGTCATAATACATGAGTACGAGGCGAAGGCTGATACTCTTCTGAAAGAACTGAATGTGCTGAATAATGCTTTAGTTAATGACAGTGATTTCTGCTCTGTGAAAAAGAGTTACGACAATGTATTTAGAGAAGTTGATTCCTTTTGTGTTAAAATTATTGAGCGTAAAATTTGTAAATTGGAAAGAGATTTAATTGAGTATAAGGAAGGTTTAGCTTATCCTAAACCTGGTAAAACACGTAGAGAATATAATAATTTTAATACAGGTGTTCTTCATGGTGTTAGAGACAATAACCATCCAGACTCTTACGCACAACCATTACGTAGAAGTGAGAGATTGGCTGAGAAGGGAAGAAAGGGCTCTACCCAGGATTTTCACCAAGCCCCGGACAGATCAGGGGGAAGCGGACAGAGATTTTACCAACAGGGTTGGAACACCAGACACACGTAGAGACACAGGGTGGTAACGTAGGCAGTGGGTCACCAGATGATTATTGTATTGAAAATACTAGCGAATACGCTGTTTTTAAAAAAGACAACTTCATTATTTATAATTATACAGATATAGAAGTGAACAAAATCTTTTTTGAGTTATTCACTCGTGGTTTTCAGTTTATTCTATCACGTTCCATTCAACTTAACCCAGGCACTCATAGATGTCAAATTGTTTACAAGAAAGTTAAACCTATCCTTATTTTTTAAGAAACACTTATACTAAGAATGAACTAAGTAGAAGTAGTACTTTCAACCCCTAAATGCATCCCTCTATCAAGGTGTTTGAAGAACTAATAGAGAAAGATTTGAGAAATTTACACACTCACAGCACATTCTCTCCACCTATTAATTTGAAGAAGGAAGAGATAGAGTTAGTGAACTCTCTTAATAGTCAAAACATTAGAGTCATGAAGCCTGACAAAGGTGGGGGGGGTGGTTTTAATGTACGGTTCTGACTATGATTCATGTTTACACACCATGTTACAAGACACAGACCAATATGAGACCGTTTCCAAAAACAAAGTGAATTTAGCAGTTTCAAAAATTCATTTTACATTAATTGATCACTTATTACAAGGAGCAATAAGTGAAAAACTATTCAATTATTTACATGTTAATAAACCTAGAACACCAGCTATTTTTGGAATCCCAAAAACACATAAGGTACTGGATCCATTAAAATTCAGATCTATTGTATCTGGAGCTGGTAGTATAACAGAACCCCTCGCCAAATTTATTGATTATGTCACTAAAAACTTTGTTTCTACCTTAAGTTACATCTGTAAAGACTCATGGGATTTTCTTAAAGGAATTACACCTTCCTTGTATAGTAGAGAATTACACATGGTCACGATTGATGTTATTGAACTATTTCCAAGCATTCCTCACAGTATTGGCATGGAATGGTTTAATGAGGTGTTGGTTTTAGAAACAAAGTTAGGTAATAAAATTACCAATTTGGTTACAGAATTCATGGAGACAGTTTTACAGAATAATTTTATTTATTTCAACGGCGAATTCTTTAAGCAGAGAAAAGGGGTAGCTATGGGTGCCCCCTGTGCCTCCCTCTACGCTAATTTGGTATTACACAAATGGGAACAGAAATACATTTTTGCAACAGACTGGACACATTTTATCGCCCACTACAAGAGATATTTGGACGATATTTGTATCTTATGGAATGGTCCGCTAGAACAGTTTCATGAATTCTTTAAATATCTTAATTCTACTACCACTTTTTTGTCTTTCACTTGTAATATTAGTCAAAAAGAGCTACACTACTTAGATGTCTCTTTACACAAAGATGACTCTAGTAAGGGGTTTTCTTCTAAGCTTTTTAGAAAACCTAGTTTTTCTAACTCATATCTACATTTTTCAAGTGGACATCCTTTTCATCAAAAGAAGGGGATTGTCAAGGGACAATTCATTCGTGCTGCCAGAATGTGTAGTGACACTACTGATTTTTTACATGAGGTAGAATTTATGAAGGATTTATTTTTGGAAAGAGGGTACCCTGAATCCTTATTGAAAAATTTGGCTAATGAAATTATTGCCAACAGAGATACAAAATACCCTCCTTTATTAGGTGCTGGACTATTTGTAGGTCCTGCAACTTTTTCAAGTCGAGTTCCATCTACAGAAATTGGTCCGAAGCTAGGAAATAGTTTTATTTACACCTATTCACTTGATGCTCCTGATATAGAGAACATTATCTGGAAACACTGGCCAATACTTACACTACACGATGAACTCAAGGAACTAGTACAGACACATCCTTTTTTTAAAAGGAAAAGGGACACTAACCTCAAACAACTATTTGAGAAGAAAGACATTTCAAGTTCTGTAACTAACCGATGCCCATTAGGTACTTTTAAATGCGCTGCTTGTAAACAATGTGATGCCATAATTAATGAAAGCAATTTATATATTGCAGCTAGGAAATTTCTTTTTAAATCTAGTAGTTATTCTAATTGTGCAACAAAAGGTGTGGTATATCTAGGGTTATGTACAGTATGCAGGGGTGGCCCATGCTATTGGACTGCCGGACTGCAGCCCCCCCCCCAGCTGTAAAGAAAAGTAAAGAAATAAAAAGTAAAGAAATAAAACAATTTAAAATTCGCGGATAAAAAATTACAAAAAACAGACTTTCGCACTAGACTACCTCAGCAGAGATCCCAGAAGTCTATGCAGTTTTAACTGCATGGTCTGTCGCTGGAAACAGATCGGACCCGGACTGCAACGTCAGCAGGCAGGGATGGATTCTCAGATCTTGCATGGTGGATGTGATCCAGGAGTCTCCTCAGGAGATCTCACGTGGTGGATGTAATGCACAGGCAGCAGAGCTATGGAGTCTGAAGGGAAGGGATCTATGAGTCTGAAGAGATTTGGATTTAATCAAGGGATCTACATGTACTGAAGGGAAGGGATTTGGAGTGTGTCGCTATGGGGTCTGAAGGGATGGTGTCACTCCAGGTAGGGGGGGGGGTGTGGCTATTGAGTCACTCCAGGTAGGGAGTGTGGCTATGGAGTCACTCCAGGTAGGGAGTGTGGCTATGGAGTCACTCCAGGTAGGGAGTGTGGCTATGGAGTCACTCCAGGTAGGGTGTGTGTGTGTGTGTGTGTGTGTGTGTAAATGCCCCAGTTGCTGTATACTGGTGGCTAGAACAAATTCATGGTGGTGTGGTAGGGAATACCTCAGGTTTGAACCCTGTACCTTATATGCAGATGTTAAGGACCTGAATTCCCTACCCACCACCATTTGTAAAAAAATTGCAGATTTTTGCCTCATATTTGATCTGATCTGTTCCTCATAATATCTGTGGCTTCTAAATTTTGCAATGCTTGATATTTGATGGTGCAGTGGTAGCATTGTTGCCTCACAGCTGCAGGTTCTCAGGTTTGATTCCTGGCTGGGGTGCCTTCTGTGTGGGGTCTGCATCTTTTCCCTGTGTTTATGTGGGTTTGCTTTTGTGTCCTCCCATTTTACAAAGACATGTCTGCATTATTTCTTCCTGGGCCTCTGCTGAAAATTGTTTTTTTGTTCCAAGTCAGACTGTCCTGATTAACAAATGTTAAATAAACTTGACAGGCATTTGAATTTCAGACTTCAGGTTTCTTAATGTTTAATTGCTTACATATTTGATGGTGCAGTGGTAGCATTGTTGCCTCACAGCTATAGGTTTTCTGGTTTGATTCTTGGCTGGGGAGCCTTCTGTGTGTAGTCTGCATCTCATCCCTGTGTTTGTGTGGATTTGCTCTGGTGTCCTGCCATTTTACAAAGACATGTGTCTGCAGTATTTCTCCCTGGGCCTCTGCTGAAAATTGTTTTTGTTCCGTCAGAAGTAAAATTGACAGGCATTTGAATTTCAGTCTTCATATTCTTCAGAAAATACATAGTAACACAACCTTTTATTCTAACACAACCTTTTATTCTAGCAATGTTCTAAGTTTATAAGATTAATATTTGAAATTTGTCCTTATGTTTGGGACTGTATTACCCCATTATTGGCTTTGTCCATGTTTTTTGTGCTACAGTTGACAGCTATGGCAAGAACTGAATTCACTGAATATGTTTGAGGGCTGTATTCCCTCATTACTGGGTTTGTCCAAGTGTTTTGTGCTAAGAGGTTGACAGCTATGGTGAGAACTGAATTCATTAAATGATAGCCATTTAAGTTTCAGTCTTCCGCTCTTTCACAAAGCAGCTGATTTGGCATAGTGGTATGTTGCTTTGACTGTTTAGCACAGGGACCTTGGCAGTAAAATGTATGGTGGTAACACAGCATTTTTCTTTCACAAAGCAGGTGATTTGGCATAGTGGTATGTTGCTCTGACTGTTTTGCACAGGGACATTGGTAGTAAAATGTATGGTGGTAACAGCATTTTTCTTTCACAAAGCAGCTGATTTAGCATAGTGGTATGTTGCTCTGACTCTTTTACACAGGGACCTTGGCAGTAAAATTTATGGTGGTAACACAGCATTTTATTCTAGCAACTTTCCAAGATTATACAAGCAATGTTTAATGTGTCCTTGGTTTTTGGACTTTTGCCCCCCCCCCCCCCAATAAATTTGGCTTTTTCCAGATTTCTTGTGCTGTGAAGTTGAGATGCAGTTGTGTATTGAGTAGATTTTACAAGGAGCTGCGAGCTGCAGGGGAAGAGAAGTTTAGTGCTGCTTATGCTAAATCAGCTTGCATTTTTAACAGCACAACAGGTTGTGTACTTGCTTTTGATGCAGAAGGTTGTTGGTTCTACCCCCACAAGGGGTGAATGCTGTCGTACTGAAAAAAGTTAAGATACTAACTATGAGCCTGTTATCAGTTTGCCATCCATTTCCTATTGCAATATTACTAGCTTATCATTTTTAATGTAATATAGGCAATTTATTCCTCAGAGGCATCAGACACTTTATTTTTCGATGAAACCATGAAATATAAAGGTGTTTGCTAGCAGCAACCTCTTCATTAGTTACAGATTTATTTAATGTGGAATTATTTAGATGACTTTTTTACTTCTTCAGAGATTGTGCATATTTACTGATAATGGTGGACTGTAGAATTGTGCATATTTACTGATAATGGTGGACTGTAGAAGTTTGAGTAGACTTTTAAATGTTCTGAACTGGGCAGTTTTGTCATTATGGGTGCATGCTTTTGTTTCATTGTTTACTGGAAAGATGTTCTGAATTGGGCAGTTTTGTCATTATTGGTGCATGTGTTTTGTTTCATAGTTTACTGGAAAAATGTTCAAAACAATAGCAATGTGTATCAAAGAGCACATGTATGTTTCATATGCAAGGGGCCTATGATTTGAAAACAGTCCAGAATTAATCTTTATCTGCCACTGGTAAAATGTATTTTCTTTCAATGTGGGTTTCAATGCTGTTTCAATGAATGTGAGTTTCAAGGGCAGAGAAGTTTTAATGCTAAGTTTGTTTAGCAGATGTCTTAGTGTGTGTGCTGTAAAATGCAAAATAAAACCTTCAAATGAAGCCCAAATCATCATAGAAGTAACTCAGTATGCACATTAGTGTTTGTGGTAAATGGAGTGAAATAGCCAAGTAATGGATCATTGAAATGGCTGCAGGGGGAGGCTCCATTCGACCATGATTTTGTAAGGGGGAAGGGTGGCAAACTTAAAGACAGCCCCAGCTGAACTATACCTCCCAACTGTCCAGATTTTCAAAGAATGAATAGATTTTTGCTTCTTATTTTTGGTTTGTTCCTCATAAAATTTGTGGTTTTCTGGCAAATCATTTAGGAATTAAGTCACTAAATAATGACACACTGAGTTTCAGACTTCATAACCTTCAGAAAAATGCATGCTAAAGTAAGACCTGTTGTTCTATCAACTGTCTCAGTTTATACAAGAGCAATTTTTAGTACTGTTTATATGTTCCCCCAATATATTTGGCCTTGTCCAGATTTATTGCATTAACAGGTTTGGAGGTACATGCAAATAAATTGCTTTACAGAATTAGGCATAGCCAAACCTGACCCTGATTTTGGCTCAAAATGTTGATCTTCCCCCTAATAATCCCTCTGCAAAATAGCAATTTTGGAAGAAAACATGGAGGGTTTACAATTAAGAAATAACTGTAATAATCAGAGTTATAGATTACTTTTATTTCAGAAATGCATGTAGATTATTTTATTTTGTCAGCTGCTCAAGTTGGCAGTATTAATATTAAAGTGTCCCTTCTTTGATAGGTTCCCAGCTGTATTGTGTGGCTATTTTATATTTTTACATCACATTTTTGGTCCATTTTTAATAAAATTGTGTTTTTTGGGGGCAAATTAGTGACAAATCATTAAAGACTGAAGTTAGAAAATAATGACAGACATTTGAGTTTCAGATTTCATACCATTCAGAAAATTCATACTAATGCAAGACCTATTCTATTATCTTTCTAAGTTTACAAGAGCAATATTTAAAAACTGTCCTTATTTTTTGGCCTTTGTCCAACTTCTTTGTATGGCTTTGTCCAGATTTCTTGCTCTGAAGTTGAGAAGTATGACAAATGTGTCAGGGCCATCACAGTCAGCCAGACACATTTCAAATTGTGACATACTTGTTGCACCCCACTCCCCCATGTAGTGACTCTGGATGTGTTGAAGCAAGGCAAGGAGTAGTTATGCAGTGTAAATGTGCAGAGTATTCCCCCCATCCAATGTAGACACAAGTACTAGAGTGGCTTTTCATCTGTCCTTGATTTTTGCAGAATGGTCTGGTTTCTGACATATTTTTTGTACTGTTGATTTATGCTTATTACTCAAATTGCCTGTTGCTCTGTGTTTAAGTAGCAATACTTTAATGACCATCAGGTAAGCTTGGCTGAGATCGTAAGATGCAAGTAAGCTTTAATAAGCATACTGTTAAAGAACTGCCAACATTGAAAGCTTTTCTGTTGTTGCCATGTAAAGAATACTTAACTAGATAATGTATAAGCCTTGGGTATTGAAATGCATATGACAGTATTTGTAATAAAGGACAGGATTACATTATTTTAAGAAGCTCATCACACTTGGAGACTTCCAGTCATCTCTGCAGGCTTTACCCGTAAACTAAACGGAATGCCAATCATATGGTCCATAACCTGTACAGTAATCCTTTTAAGCAATGTATCTTGAGCTTATTTCTTGTTTGCTTTTCATT
This sequence comes from Protopterus annectens, assembly GCF_019279795.1. NCBI lineage: Eukaryota > Metazoa > Chordata > Ceratodontiformes > Protopteridae > Protopterus > Protopterus annectens. The sequence goes on from NC_056734.1 coordinate 752,974,552, forward strand.
TTTTACTTTGATCAGGTTTTCCCCATGAAACGAGTAGATAGTTGTCAGGCAGCAGGTCTTTTTTTGGACAAGAAACATTTTTACAAGTGGGGCATCAGAAATTTCTACTTTTAGCATGTTACTTGGTACTTTAATAAAGCTGAATATAAATTATAATTAGAACTGCAGTGCAAGAAGTGGTTTGAGTTGAGTTCTGCTTGTTTTTCTTATACTTGATTTGGACTGGCATTCCATTAATGTATTTAAAAAGTAATTTATTTTTTCATGCCTCACAACCTTTTTGTTTCCATCTAGATATTAAGTAAGCTGTCATGCAGCCAATGCATTGAAATATGTTTATTCTTCTACACTTCAGTTTGTCTTGGTTGGACTCTCATAATGACGGTTTGGCACCCAGGGCAGTGTATTTAGTTAGTTTTTGTGGTTTTGAGCATAGCTCCTCCCCTTTCTAGTTGGCTACACCCCTTCCCATTGACCCCACCCATTCAGCTGTCTCCTGCAGCCTCCCTTTGATTTAAATTCACCAGCCACCACTGACAGTATGTACAAGTTTTTATGTTGGTAAGACAGAGAGACCTATTCGGAGGCGTATTTATGAACATTTATATATCTCTAAGCAAAAAGAAACTAACGCCTTCTACAAACACATAGCTTCCTGTCCTAACATGAACCTTAAATTTATAGTACTAGAACAAGTTACGCATGAACCTAGAGGTGGTGACTGGGAAACCACACTTGAGTATAGGGAACTCTTGTGGCAACTGAGACTGGATGCATGCAAACCGCCAGGTCTCAATGACAGTATTAATATTAGTAGTGTCTTAAAGTTAAGAACTGCTCGATTATAGTGTTCAGTGTTGAATTTTTTCCATTTTTTCTATTATTACACATTCATTTCATTTTTCATCATTCATTTATTTCTATATTTTTCTCCTTCTTTTTTGTCATATTATCTATCTTGACATGGATTTGTGATTCACTATAGATATGAGGTCACTACAGCAGATTTAATGCTAGTTTTATCTAGTCTTTAGAGATTGCCTTTCATATCAATCAATTATTTATATCAAACATCTATTAATTTACATGAGTACTAAATATTATTTAGTAAATCACATTATATACATTTTTCTGTATTTTCTTTGCACATTTACATTTTTATGCAATTATGCCTTGACAGTATTAGTTTGGCATAAGCATTTATATAATGTTTTACACTACATTCAAAAATTTTTTAACAACATTTTTTAGAATAGTTTTTAACACGTTAGAATAAAGTGAGGGTATATTATTATTAATGTTTTTAATCACACAAAGTGTTTTGTTATTTGAAGAATTTTTTGCTAAATTTATTGGTAGTTGAATTATGTGTTTTACTTGATGAAATGATTTTATAAATTTGATTTTTACATTTATAGGATACGATATTATATACATTGCATTTATGTTAGTTCTCCATGCCTATGTTATATTGAAACATTTCATATTTTGCAGTCTTTTGCGTGTATTCAAGTATACTGCTTTAACACGTTACTGAATTCACAATTTGTCAATTAATTAACTAATTAATTAGTTATAGCATGTGACTTTGGCTTCAGTATATATTTGTTGAGCATTAAGCATTTTTTAGACTTGATAAAGCTCGGTATTGCACCGAGCGAAAGCGCTTGTTTTAGTGTGGTGGCTTCCAATAAAGGATTTATCTACAGTCTTGTTTGGCGCCTCGTCCTTGAGTCGTGAATCACTTTTCTGATTCAGACAGAAACAGAAAGGAGTAATCTTCAGTCGCTGAAAGAAGAATATGTCTGTTGTAAGCTTTCCCTAATGAGCTAGGTATATTGCCGGATGGCAACATCCCTCTTTATGGTAGGCAGGTGAATACTAAGGGTGAACCAATCCCAGAAGACTCTGAGTCAAGTACCTTGAATCATCAAAAAGCCATTCCCAGGAAGAAGGTAGTCTTTGATACTAGATCTAGTAGGAGGTGACTTGTACTCACCTCATTCACAAAGCGATGAGTAACTGGCCAGTGGACATTGCATGTCAGGTGATGGGGTCCTAACATTCAGGGCAGCACACAGTTGAATGGAGCTGGTCATAAAAGCAATATGTGGGCCCCACTACAGGTTTCAGACTGTTCTAAAGTTATGCTTCCACTCCTGTGAGGATGGATTCCATTTTAAAATAAAAAGTGTATACATATCCACTGCCATGGTAATCCTGTGGGCCCACCTAACAAGTGAGGGCCTAGGGAAGTCTGTTATACTCTAGCCAGAAAGCATTACTCAATCTGGGAGGTGAGACCAGAAGACTAGGTTCCCAGAATGCAAGTTGAACCACTTAATTTCCATCAGATCACTCAAGAACGTTTATCACAAGCTCAGGTCCATGGTGTATGGGATAAAGCCCTATGACACAGACAGCCTAAGTTTAAATTGCAGCTCAGGTGGTTGAACAGCCAAGCCAAAGAGCAGGACTGAACAGAGAGTGCCACCTCATTTATTGTGGGGAGAAGGGATTGGTGGTCCAGTTGTCTGCTTCAATATAAGCAAGTGGAGGCTTGCAAGCAACAAAGTTGCAGGCATTAACTGTGAAGCAGGGCATGTGCTGCCAATCTGATAATGGCAGCCTTCATTAAGGTGTAAGTGGGACCACTCACACACATGCAGAGGCCATAATTGGCCCCTCTGGTGATGTGGTGCTCATGTCAGCTGCCAGGGATGGGACTAGAGCCTAAAATAGGGATGATGTCATTGTTTGCATTACAAGATGTGGGTGTGGGCAAAAAATATCTCCATGGCTGCTCTGGTGATGTGCCCACCAGTCAGTTGTCTCAATGCCAATAGAATGGGGGCTGATGGTCAAAAAGTATGAAGGAGAAAGGCAGTTAGGAAAACTTGTACCATAAGAGTTGGTTGGGTGTCATCAATGACAACTAGGGATGCATTCCCAAGGTGACTGCTTAGGGTACATTCCATCCTGCATTTCTCGTCATTAGTAATGAACAGAAGCATGATCCATTGTTAGTCAAAGGAAAGCATGGTGACGTATGAACTGTCTTTTTGGTGTACAGGTTTTGACCCTATATCACACATGACCTAGATTAGTTAGTAGCCAAGGCAGTATAATGGTTGTCTGTAGAGAGATAAGAGTTAGGGACCAACACTTGATCTGTCTTGGGGAGGACAACTGGCTGACCTGTGTCACAACAACTGCACCTACGGTAGGGCCAAGTATTCCTCAGAGAACACGAACATGAAAATCACTTCATATGCCTCCCTTTCCCAGTGTTCTTGGATGCAAGGGTTCTTGAAGAATTAATGAGGTTAAAGGAAAGGAGGAGGATGGGCTAAACACTTATGACCAAAAAGTTAGTGGCATATGCTGTGTCATATCAAGCCTGGACTTTGTGAGGCTTTGGCCACTGGTTGACTTCCTGATTCCTCATCCTGTCTAATGCTGACTTAGAATCATGTGAAGGACCCTTATTCTTGTCCTTGCACTGGATACACTTCAAAAACTGCCATTTTATTGACAGAGATATAGGTTTCAAGTTTCTGAGCTGTTCCCCTGTGAGTGCTGCACTTGAAGTTCTGGCACTTGTGACAGTTTTTAATATCATGCTTCACTCCATGGTAGTACAAGCAGTTTTCCTGAAGGTCTTGGCAAGTGAGATATTGACCATGGGAATAATTATATGTTTTATGGAAGTTCATCATTGTAAACAAGAATTTTCCAAAAATGTACACTAGGATTGTGATCTAAACTATGCAAATAACAGAAAAGCACTGGGGAGTCTGGGTATTGAGTGTACCCTCATAGCCCAGCAAATGGCACCATAAAAGGGAGAGGCAAGAAGCACACAGTCCCAAGTGCAGAAACTAGAGTAATTTCAAAGCTGTGCTGAGCTGGGGCTATCTGTAGAGGAAACATGAGAAGAGATATTCATTGCAGAGGAGTTACAGAGTCAAAAAGGTTGATCTACAAGCAAGCCCTCTTCAGAGGGTAGCTGTTACAATTTTCTGCTTGAGTATACCCACTCACTTCTATACATCCCTCCAACCAGCTTATAAATTGCTTGCCCTGCAGTGACAGTAAACTGAGCAGGTTAGACCAGACTTCCCTATCCTCAGGAAAAAAAATCACCACCATAATCTCTGGCATCCCTAGATATTACCAGGAAAGCTGAAAGATATAATTCCTTAAGCATGCCTTGAGTTTGTCCTAGGGCCTCCTCTCATGGATCATGTATGGTACACCTTCCATAGTAGGCACCCATGGGACAACCTTGCAAGGTGCCTAAAACTCCTCAACTGATTCCTATTAGTAGAAGTAAGCACCAGCTCCAAAGTGAGATTGAGTGCCAAGCTCCATACTTTGTCATGGAGAGTGAGTCAGGCTACACTGCAAATTGACCTTTGTTTTATTGCTTGTGTTCATTATCATAACCTTTTGGTCACTATGCAAATTTCAAGACTGTAGATTAGGACAGTGACAGAGACTGAAAAGCACATTTACAGCTTCATCCTCTCAGTTTTTGCTTCACCTCCACAATCCTGTAAAGTACCTATAGTGCTTTCACTCCCTCCCTTCAAACATGAACAAGACCCAAATATACTTCAAGGAGAATTTGAATCCTCCTAATGTGGGGGGGCTGCTCCTCCCTCACACCCCTAATTATATATACCAACTCCAGGATTGCACTACAGTTGTGAAAGAAAAGTTTCCTTATCACTACCTTACCTACAAGTACATCCATGCTATTTACATTTTGTTGGCCAGCTATGGCCGTTCAATGTATTTTTTTATGATGATGTGCCTTCTCGATTAAAGGCACATTTGAGAGTTTGTGTTCAGCGAATGGCCATTCGATGGCTGAACATAGACCCAAACTCCTCCACTTGACATATCTGCTCCCCCATATATAGAGAGCAATCCATTCTATGCTGGGAAATAACCATGACCTCTGGCTGGGCAGTACTGATTTTCAACACAGCCCCTTGACACTCAACAGTGAAAACCTCCATGCACACTAGATACAACAATCATTTAAAACTAGGAAAATATTATCAACTGCAACAGCAAAGTTGAAACTCAAATTGGATATTCTCCATATCTTGGCTGTACTTTAACAAACTGCCAAAGATTATAAAAATGACTAGAGCCTAGATAAACCCTTGGAATCGTATGCCCACCTTGAACATATTTGACTCAATGCCAAGGAAAATATGCAATACTCACTACACAAACTAAGCTCCTTTCAGTTATGAAATGTTCAGCTCCCAGTTACCTTTCACTGCTGCATATCATAAGATCACATGGCATCATATGCTGGGCAAGGAGGGCATATACAGTCACTACAGTCTTCACTTTTGCCCCAAGCTCTGAACAGCTGATTAAACAAGAAAATTATACACATGCTCAGTTTACAAGATACAAGAAAGTATGCCCACTACAACAAGAGGAAAAGACATATAGGTAGAGGTGGGCAACAGGTGTGCAATAAAAGACCAACTGTCGAAGACCTTCTTGAAGATCAGCTTAAGAGTACATATCAGTTGCATCTGACTTTGATGATACTCAAGTGAGAAACTTTTGTGAAGAATCCCAAGTGCAAAATATGTAAACTTTCCTGAAAGGCAAAGACTAGAAAAAAGCCTAAAGGCAGTGTCTCAGAAGGATGAGACTTGAAGTACTATGGTGACAAAGGAGGCTTGACTACTAGAATCAAAATACAAGCAGTAATGCTCGCTGAGAGTGTCAATTAATTACCAAGTGGCCATGGCAGACCTGCTCACAATAGGTACTGTCTTATAACAATGAGAGTTTCTGTGTGCCTGGACACCTGTGAATACAAGACTTGGATTACTTCTAAAATCACCTAGCCTACAAAGCTGATATAAGTATATTTTTTGTACTTTAACTGTTTCTGTGATATTTAACATTTATGTGCTGCATTTATTTTGTTGAATTTATCACTGTTTTTCAGCCTGCACTTGTTAAAGAAACTGCATCGGTTTGTTACTGTACTAATCTTAGGCTGTTTTAACAATATTCTGACATTTCCTAACCTCCTTTGATACTGCACAACTGTTCTAACTGAGTCTGCCAAAATATTTCTAAGTTTTGAAAAGTTTTGTGTGTTGTGAACATTTCCCAGGGTTAGTGAACCTATTTCCAAGGATTCCTGATATTGCAGGAATTCGTACTTCTGTTGTAAAGCATTTATTACTGCACTTGAGCTCAAACCTAGTTTGTTTTACATTGGGGTGGTTCTTTTTCACTCTGGTGGAAGCAGAGAGTTAAATTCAACCCATTCAGGATGGAAACTACTGATTGATAGCTTATTGTGTTTTTATCTGATTGGCCTGAGGGTTTCATTTTATAACAGTCTTTCATCCTGTTCATATAAAAGCCTTGAGTTCATGCACCTTGCAAACGGTTCCCTAAGCTTGTATATAAGCAAACCTCTCCAGTTTAAAATCCTATGTAGGAAACACTCTCAATAGTCTCCCACCATTCACAGTTGATTGAAGAGCTGCCAGCTTGTGCAGAGGATGGTACCATTGTTCTATATCATAATATCGAAGTATGAAAAGTTTGAATCACTAAAGTTCGAACTTTAATGATCGAACTTTTAAAACTTTGAATGTAAAAAAAAAAAACACATTTTAAGCCCAAAACAAACAATAAAATGCTCTATGCAGGGGGGGTAATCCCCCTGCACCCCCACACATCCCCCGCTACTTAAATATACCAACTCTGAGATCACACTACAGTGCAGTAAAGGGAAATCTTCCCTTCCCGCACTCTATGGTGATCTCCATTGCATGATTCAAGGTTTTAAAACTTCAATCATTAAAGGTCGACCTTTAGTGATTCGAAGTTTTAAACCTTCGAACATATGATAGGAACCCGGTACCACCGCAAGTTATCTAATAGTATACTAATAAACACTCTCTCATTGACCTTGAAGTGACTCTCCCTTACTCCTTCTTGTGTAGAAATTGTGTTTCCTTCCTTACATAGCATAGGCTAGAGTCAGACTTGTTGAATCTAGACTTTTTGGTAATACTGTGCTCTTAAACCAGCCATCTTACATTAAGATAGCCTCCCTGCACCCTTGTGGCAGAAGTGTGTACCTCAGGGCCCATATGAGTTGGGGATTGCTGGAAAAAGGATCAGTTTGGGGCTTTCCCACTGGTAGTTGTGTTAAAACTGTTTAAACATGCCTGTATATAAGCTTCACATTTGCATGGGTTTGCATTCAGTTATTGGAGCTGCTCAACATTTGGCAATTTTGGCCAGAGGTCTGGAGTGCATCTGCACTGAAATCCAACTTATCCACTGAAAAAAAAAAACTGAAAAATAAGTATATGTTAAGCCAGTACTGCACTTTGTTAACTGTATTTTATTGAATTGCTGCTTCATTTTTGTTGTTTGTGACTAAGTCGAGCTAGCCCACTTCCTTCCCAAGTACCTCATCCAGAAAAATCCTGCCACAATGGATGGGCAGTTTCCCATCATTTCTCCTGCCAGCTTGATTGCTATGGGATCTTAAGGCAATGTAGTAATTGCTTCATGTATGCTGACAGCCATTTACTCTTAAGGCAAACTAACACCCTGTGTGAGAGATGCAAGTACACTGTGGAAATGGAGCCAACTCTTTCAAGTAAAAACAAACTAGAGATCAAACAGGTTGTCAGCACACATCCTTCACCTCTTACGCAAACCTCACCTCTCACACAAAATAATATCATAACACATAAACCCACATATGTGGTGGTACTCACTAAAAGCCTACTAAAAGAACAGAGAACTCCCAAACGCACGCACCCACACTCACCACTAAGCATAATGAAACCACTACACATATCAACACACATCTGCGTCTCAACATATAAGCCCCTAAGGCAAAACACATCAAATGTCTTGGTCATAGGTGACTCCATAGTGAGACACACATATGTCCCGATCACCAGACTGGACAAGAAGAAGGTCACGGTCAGCTGCCTATTAGGTGCCAGGATCCAACAAATCACGCATGCAATCAAGTCATTCAACAAGTACCGTTATAACTCGGTCATAGCCCATGTTGGAGTGAATGACTCAAGACATACATCTCGGGACTATATGAAGAGAGACATGATGGAACTCTCTGATTATATGTCCCAGACAGGTTTGTCCCTAGCCCTAAGCAGTATCCTACCCTCACCCATGATGATGCCACAATATAAAGAAAATATGGTTGACTTCAACAATTGGCTCAACCTCTGGTGTCAGTCCAGGGGATCCAGTATCTGTCAGCCTGGGAGGATATGGTAGCTAGACCTCACTGCTTTGCTAGAGATAGTTTGCACCTATCACCCCAGGTGTTTGGATACTGGCAAAGGCCCTTCCTTCTCCATAGTGCCTTTTTTAGGCAATGTCAAGACAACAATTTTTCCAGCATAATAAAATCTTATTGAGACAAACTCAAGGTCATGCAGCTTAATGCTAGGAGTTTAAACATGAAACTGCACTCCCTGGAACCACTCCTCACCTTGGAGGATGCTGACATCTGTGCAGTTACCAAGATGTGGTTCAAGGCCACTAAGAGCACCCCAGCCATCAAGGCTACAATGCCTTCCACACGTTCAGACCTCAAAATGAGCATGAAGATGGCTTAGTGGTAAATTGCTGTGTCTATGGTGTGCAGGGTCCTGGGTTCAAGACTTGCAAGGGCTGATTATTTGAGAGGAGAGGTTAGCATAATGGTAAGATATTTGCCTTACATACGCAAGGTGCAGGATTTGAGTCTCACATGGGTTGACTGGCTAGGCTTAAAATGGCCCACAAGGGCAGTTAGCCTAGTACTAATCTATGAACATATAATTTGGGGGTGAGTTTGGCACAATGGTTAGGGTTTTCACCTTATAGACACGGGGTACAAGGTTTGATTCTGACCTTGGGATATTAGCTAGGCTTAAAGTGGCCCTTTGGGGCAATTAGCCTAGTGTTCTCCTATGAACCTATAAGAAACCAAAGGTGGAGGTGCATCCATCTTCATTAAAACCAAATACAGTTTGAGACTGGTCAAACAGCATAACTCTTTTGAACTACTCCATGTCCAATTAACTACTGGAAAAGTACGATACCACATCATTGCTAGCTATATATCTCCAACCATGAACCAGGATAAGCACCACCGCCTACCTCGATTCACTGGAATCCCTCATAATACAGCTCAATACCTTAGTCATTGAAGATCTTAACTATTCTTCCATAGACTGGGGGACATATACAAGCAAAAACACACTTGTCCAGAGGTTCCTGGACTTTGTTAACACAAATGCTCTAGAACAGACAGTCTGTACCCCCACTATAGGCTTTAATGGTCTGGACATAGTACTCACCAACATGGGCCTGAGTCACTGTACTTCTGCATGCGTGATGCCCTCCCTGGTTTGGTAAGATCACATATCAGTCTTGTCTGAAGTAACTATTAGAACTCACACCATCATAGGAACAAAAATTATAAAAAACTTCACCTAAGCTACTAACTACAGCATACTAAACAATGATTTAAAAAGCTTTATACCACCCACAACTGCAGACACCAATGATCACTATGTAGAAGTTTATGCAATTGCCCTGGACAAACACTTAAGCGACTGCATAAACTCTGCAGTACCTGACCAGATCAAAACCAGGTCTTCCCATAAAAAAAATAAATAAATAAATAAATTTAAAAAAAAACAAAACACCATGGCGGACTTCAAGTATAAATAGACTATATAACAAGAGGAAGAAATTGTTGTCCAAAAGCAAAATAGATATCACTCTGCACAGGAAGAGTTCTCTCCTAAACCTAAACAAAAAAATCAAAAATCTTGTAAAGTCTTCTAAAGCAAATTACAAAACTAAAATCACATCCCTGGCCAAGGATAATCATAAGGCATTATTTAACTACATCCAAAGCGTAAAAGAGAATGTCCAGCTATGTGCTGAACTGTTGAAGATAAGATCATTCATACTACACTGAAAGATATCACCAACCTGCTAGCTGACAGATTCAGCACAAACTTCACCCCCATATACCCATCTACCATATCCCAAAGCATACCTGACACCAGCCCTCTGCCTAGTATCTCTAGAGAACAGGTCATCTCTGCACTCACCAAGGCCAAAACATGGCTTCAGTGGGACTAGATAATATCCCAGGTTGTTTACTAAACAATCTAAAACAAAATCTAGCAGACCCACTTGACGTTCTCTTTAATCATAGCTTAAGAACTGACTATGTTACTGCAGAATGGAGAACAAGCAACAGTAATCCCCCTGCAGAAAGGGAGGCATCAACTGACCCTGGGAAATACAGACCAATATATCTAATCAGCCTCATCTGCAAGGCCATGGAAAGAATTATCATGGACCTTACATCAAGGACATAGGTGACCTCCAAATGTTAGACTCAACCCAGTTTGGCTTCATTAAAGGTAGATCATGCATATTAAACATGGTAGACTTCTTTAAGAATGTCACCAAAGCCATAGAAGAAGGTAAGACAGTGCACCCAGCCTATCTTGACCTTGCCAAGGCTTTCAACACAATTCTCCACTCTGGCATCATTGAGAAAAATCTCCCAGACAGGAATTAACCCTTATGTTACTAAATGGGTATCCAGCTAGCTCACTGACAGAACACACTCTGTCAAAACTGGTGACTCTACCTATACTAGTAGACCCATCACCAGTGGAGTACCACATGGGTCTGTGCTGAAACCCTTAACTGTTTGGCATCTATTTCTCAGAAGTCCAGGCCAGAGTAGATGGTCTTTGGCTCACCAAGTTCATTGATGATTGCAAACTGGAAGCAATCACTGAGTCCCTGAACACTATCAGTATATTACAAGAAGGGCTAACACAAACAAATGATTGGTGCCAAAGCCATGGTCTAAAACTAAATGCAAAAAAATGTATTATTATACCCTTTGGTGAAATGGAATTCCCTACAAATTACAGCATTGATAGCACCCTCCCCTGAGTTCCAACCCAGTGGTGTGAGACTTGGGAACACAGATTGATAACAATCTGAACTTTGACCACCAATTTTCCACAGTGGTAAGGAAGGCCTTCTACACAGCTCACTTCATAAGCAACAGCATAGCATACAGGCCAGGGGATGTTATAACTCCACTGTACTTGACGCTCATCAGACCACTAATAGAGTATAATACACCCTTTTGCATGTACCTCACCAGACACCTGCAGCAGCTGGAGAGACCTCAGAGGTTTCTCACTAAGAAAATACAGGGACTCCAAACAATGACCTACGCAGACAGGCTGAAAGCCCTGTCACTTTACTCTGTATCTTATATGCTGCTGAGAGGTGACTTGTGTCTGGCCTATAGGGTAATTCCAACTCTGCCCTAATGGAAATGCTTCACATTTGCAAGTCAAATGGCTCAAGAGTCATTCACTCTAGGGATCTCAACCTAGCTTGTGACATTAACAGATCATGCTGGAAAGACAGATATGTCTCCCTTAGACTGCTGCTTTTCTGGAATAGACTCCCTATTCACGTAAAACAGAGCTCCTCACTGAACCTATTCAAATGCAAACTAGATAATTGGATGAGAGACCACAAATTTGCCCCTCGGGTGCCACCCATGCCCTCATGGACAGGGGTCGCCAGTGTTGATCACAGACCTGCTCTGCTCATAAATTTGTTCTGCAAACTACCCAAAAGAGAATAATAGGAGATACTTGGGATTAACATTACTAGGCTTGTAAAGGTTCTAGGGCTGTTAGCCTAGTAACTTCATATGAACCTGTGAACAAGTACTGTAAGCTATAATACATCTAGTGGAGGGACCTTTGGCAACATCAAAAGAGTGCAGTTAGCATTCCATCTGGAAACAGAGTGCTTAGAAACAGCTAAACCACCCTTACCTGAAGCAAAGGCAAACAATTTCTGTCTTCCTGAACCAAAAACCTGAGTTGATGGTGTACATCATGGTTATGAAAGGCATTTTTTCTCAGGATTCTTTGGAAAGAAAACAGAGCTGGAAATAAGCTGATTTACGGGCAGTCCAGAGATCACTTCTGTATGAAAATGTGGTGGGTTATTCCTAAAGCATGCCTTACCTTTGTCAAAAAACAAATTATGCTATTTAAAAATAGCCTGCAACTATTAGATGTTGTGACCAGAAGTAAAAGATACCAAGAATAACAACTTAGAAAAGATTAACTTCAAGAACACTGGAGCAGACAATTCAAGTGGGGGTATGCAAATATATTAAGGCTCTGCTTCAAGACTAATGCCCTGCCTTTCACAAAGTCATGATGTGCTGACATGGTATACACATGCATCCTATGCATCTTGACCATGATTAAGAGATCAACTGCCTTGTGTGAGAAGGTCCACCCAGTGAGGTAACCTGTGCTGATTGCGCCTGTCCACATGATAAAGAAGGGGGAACCAATGGTGTCTGGGCCAAAAGGGAGTTACCAGCAAGATTTTGGGAGAGTCCTTCCTGATTTTGTGCAAAACTCAAAGCAACAGAGGAAGGGGGTGGCATACATATGGAAACATTCCCACCCAAGGAAAGGGCAGGACAGCCAATTTCTAAGCCAGATGACTTGGTGCTGTGTAACAGAAAAGAGGAAGTTGCCTGTTCAGAGGGGAGGCCTAAACATCTACTTGAGGAATACCCCACCAATGCACTATGTCCAGGAACACATTTCTGTGAATCATCTGTTTGTGAGCCTGTATGCTTGACCTGCTCAATGAGTCTGCTACCAGATTGTGCTCTGAAAGAATGTAACCCATCTAGTCACTTGATACCTGATAGCTTGATCCCATGCCTAAAGAGCTAATCTGTAAAGAAGATAGGACCTCATGCCCCCCGGTTGTTGATGTACCACATCACAATAGTGTTGTCAGTGAAGATTTTGAGAGGGCCTGGTTGGAAAAGGGGATAAAAAGCATGCACAGCCAGAAGCAGAGCTCTCATCTCTTTTATGTTGATATGATCTGACCTCAGATGAGGAGTCCAGAGACATTGGACCTTTAGAGGACCGCAAGAAGCCCCCCACCTCAAATCTGATGCATCCATGAACAGTTCCTGTGACATAAATTTTAGTCTGGAAGGGAGATCTTGGATTGAGAGAGAGAGTTGTTAAATCTACCACTGAAACTTGAGTTAGAGACAAGGAAGAACAGGAACAGGGGACACCAGAGGGTGGCAATGTTGAAGCCACACTGACTTGAGGTGCTATTGCTGCTTCCTCATATGGAGCCTGACAAGAGGATGCATGAGAATACTGGAGGCCATAAACCCCAGAACCCAGAGAGACTCCCTGACCATAAGAGAGGACAGAGGAAGGAATGACTGGAAAAAGTTTGTCTGAAACAAAACCTTTGGAGCAGGAAGAGAAGCCAACATGGGAAGAGCCTGAAGCTGGCACCCCAGGAAAATCCTGGGAGGGCATCAGAACAGATTTCCTAAGGTTTATGATGAACCCCAGACTTTGCAAAAGACAAGTGGTAAAGTGGAGATCCAGCACCAGACTGCTGGGAGAGGGAGCTTGAATGAGTAGTTCATCCAGATAGGGGAACATATGTATCTCTCAAAATCTGCAAAGGGCAATGACAGGAGCGAGGCTTTTAGTGAATATGCTTGTAGCAGTACAAAGGCCAAAGGGCAAAGCAGAGAACTGAAAATGAGAAGAAGAAACATATAAATGTTAAAATTTCCTGAACAGAAGTTAAATGTGGATGTGAAGGTAGGCATCCTTAAGGTCCAGGGAAACCAAGAAGTCCTGAGGAAGAAGAAGAGGCAGCATTCTGAAAGAAGGGATTTTGAGAAGGGTGTTGAGCAGAAAAAAATCTAGAATGGGTCTCCAGGTACACTCTTTTCGAGGATCCAAAAATTCTGGAGTAAAACCCCATTCCTAATTAAGAGGGTGAAACAGACTGAATGGTGCACTGATCCAAAAGGAACTGCAAACCCTCTGAAAAATGAGGAAGCTATTCCTAAGAAGGTTGTGGAATGCCTGAGAAGGGGGGGGGATTTCCAAACCATGGAATACTTTTAATGATTGATAGCCAGGAGTCTGAAGTGATCTGATACCAATGTGGAAGTGACAGAGAAAGGTAGAGAGGAAAGGGAACCTGGCAGAGGGGAAGAGGACGCCAAATGTCAAATGGAGATGGGTTTGTCCTGAAAAGAATGCTTCTGACATAAAGAAATCTGAGTGGATTTAGCAGGAGGAATGCACCTAGATCCATTCTTACCTTTAGGAGTAGGGCAGGTCTACCTACAGACAAAGGCAGACTTTGAAGAGTAATTCCTCTGGTATTTGGGGATAGGAAACACAAAAATATATTTGAGTTTCTGCAAGGCTTTACCCTTATCCTGAAGGGACTTAAACAGGTCAACAGCAGCTGTCCCAAAAATATTTTTATTATCCAGGGGCATCCAAAATCTTGGCTTTAATATCATCAGGTAAATCCTGTAGATGTAGTCAAGAATAATGCCTCATCACAGAACCAAAAGCAGCAAACCTGGAGGAGGCATCAGCAGCATCATAGCTGCATTTTATGGACTAAAGGACAACCTGAGAAGTGGATCCAAAAAGGGCAAAAGCTGAAGCCTTCCCATCAGAATCAAGAAGGTCAGAGACCACCACAGCTACCTGAGAAAGAAGGGCCAACACATGCCAAGTCATTTAGGTTTGGTAATTAATAGTGTAAAAGACAAGTTGGCTGCAGTATAAACTTTTTTAACCAACCTCTCCATAGCTCGACTATCCTTATCTGAGGTAAGAAGCTTACTAGATAGCAAGGGCTTAGAAGGCTTGTCAGAGGAAACAGAAACCACTGGAGGATCAAAAGAAGGGCGTGAAAATCAGGAGTCACATTGGCAGCAGAAAGGGTGTGCAGAAGGGATGCCAAAACAGGAGAAACAGCAGATAGCTTAGGAGACTCCATCTGTAAAAGCTCATAATATCTTTTTTGAATGTCAGAGACCTGGAAGCAATCCCAGCTGAAGTACTCTATCATATAAGCAACAGTATCCCCAAAGAATAATTTTTCCAAGGGGAGAGTCTGGGCTCAAAGAATCTTCTTCCTCAGAACCATACTCTAGGGGGAAGAAATCTGAGTGGAGTAAGCTAGGGATTCCTTCCCACAGTCCAAGTCCTCATCTGAGGAATCCAATTCCCTTGCCCTCTTAACAGGGGTGGAAGACCAGGGAGGAGCATGAGCAGACCCTGAGTAAAATTCTGCCATTCACATTGGAGATATTTAACAATAGGAATAATGTGTTTATTTTACTTTATTATTTTTTTTCTTAAGCAGGACATCCACCTGAAGGACTCTTGGTGATTCAGACCCTTGTCGAGATTCGATAATCATAGTTGGAATCTATTCCCTTACCAAAATCTGAGGAATCCCTCTCAACCCCTCAGAAATAATCAGCTGAGGTTCCCTTTCAATGTCCAGAACAGACGTTGGAAAAACCTCTGAGGCTGTGTGAGAATTCAGATCCATGCCTGCCTCCAATGGGGTCATGCAACATAGGAATTCAAGGCAAGCACTGGACAGTTTTCAGGGACTTCGCTAACTTCTAGAGAGATATCCAAGGCAGGCTGGACAGCAGCCAGATCAGGCCTAGCCTTTTTTGGCCTTCTTCTTGCAAGTTGTCTGACCATCGGGATGGGAGAATTCCACCATAGCACCTTGGGCCAACAGCTTAAGTCAATGGTTCTCAAAGTATATGGATAAGGAAGACAGGAGACTATGAAGGATCTTAGAGACAAACGCTTGACAGATGGAGCATTGTGTATGGTCGTGGAAAGTGCCTAAGCAAAAAAGACACTGGTTATGACAGTCTTTATGGGGAATCTGCCTCCCACACTGACATGCTCCCTTCTTGGATGACATGTATACAAGTACAATAGAATAAAGAAAAAAGGTAGAGAAGAAACCCAAATGGGATACTTATCTAAGGGTGGCTTGCTAAGCAGCATAGCAGCAAAGCATTCAGTCCAACATTTGACAATGGTGTTTGGACTGGTGGCAAAGAAGTTATGAGTGTCTGCATCTGTATGTCACCTTTATACTCTATGCCTCATGCAGGGAGCATATGTGTGACGTGCAGTGTCTATAAAATCTAAAGGCTTTGGTATACTGGATGGACATTGGGCTATCCATGGCAAGAGATTCCTTTTGTAAAGAATACTGCAACAGTGATATGAACGGAAATTTGGAGGACAGCTGCACTCTCCAATGTAATAACATGTCACTCTCAAAGATATCACTATCACGGAAGTTTTTCTTCACCTATAGATCATGCCTCTGTTTTATTCACAGCTTTAGGACATGCTGATTCAAAAGAGGAAGTCCTCCAATGTAGTCACTTCTCTGGGATGAGAATCACTGTGACAGAGATGTCCCAGTCTGCTGCCAAACCTGCAATGTACCCTTGCATGGGGGCTATAAGCATGTAACACCCTGCATGTTTTCTAATGAATATGGAGACACTGTCACCTTTAGTGCTTTTATCTAGTGTGGTGGTCCTGAACATGTGGTAGGCATTATAACCTTGCACTGTCAGAGGGCTCTCACTGATCTTGAATTAGGTCTCCTTGACAATGTATATATCAATGTTTTCCAGGGTAAGTAGTGTTTTGTAGGGACTTGATTTTTACTACCCTAATGTTGGCCAGCAATACCTTTATGTTTTTTTTATTCTGTTTTGTTATGTTGGAAGCTTTAAAAGACTAATTTACATAAAAAGACATTAGGGGAGGGCAAAGATTTAGCCAATATAAAAAAGCCTTAGGTGAATAGGTACAAGCCATCCTGGAAAAACAGTTAAAACTGTCTGACCTCTCCTCCTAGTCTGATGTATATTGTACCCCCCCTTAGAATGACACTGTAAGATGAGCGAATTGTTGAAGTTAATAACCTTTTGTTGCTATTGCGGCATAATTCTTGGTGATGGTAGAATGCTGCTCAAGGCCTCTGAAATATAGTCCAAGAACTCCATCATGGAGGCACACGACCACTCATATGTTAAAGATTAGCATGTGTTAAATAATACTGAGCAGCTGACAACATAAATCACCAAGGGACTGGACAACTGGATGGGGAACAAGACAGTCATCTCTGGTCTGGCACCTATGTTCCTAATGAGCACAGGCATCCTGGAAATTATTCATTTCCCAGTCCCCTTCTTACACTTATCAAGGGTACCAGAACTTGTCAGAAATTTGGAATTCATGGATAGGCTTAAAAAGGCCCTTGTGGTTGTTAGACTAGTAAACACCTTTAAACCTATGAACCTATAGCAGACGTACAGAGAAAAGAAGTAAAAACAAAGTAAAATAACACAGATGTAATGCCCTGATTTAAATGAAGCACAGCATAAGGTCCCCAGGTCAAAAACTCCACTTTGGAAACCTCACAAAACAATGCTGTTTGCTTCAAGCCTGTACTAAATAGCACTTAGTAGCTGGCATCCTAACAACAGGGACAGCAGGGAAAGGAAATAAAACAAAGTAAACACATTTAAAAGTAAGATTATGATTTAAACAACACAGCACAATACAGTATTCTAAGGTCAAACAGCCACAGCTGGCAAAACTTGCAAAGCTAAGCAACTTGTGACAAGCTTATTTTAAATAACATCTAGTAAATAATGAATACTCTGAGAACAGAAACTGCAAAATAGGTTTCTAACCATTACTATAGTCTGATATGCCCACATCCATAGTGCACCACAAATTTTTCCCCATCATAGGTGAAAGAAGCCAAAACCCTACAAATAGCAACACACAACATCTGCATCCTCGGTCTACAACAATAAGTATACCACTGCCAGATATTAGGCAGAGAGTAAGGAACAGGATAAAATGGTGAGTGGGAGCTCCTACTTCTAGAGTGATTAATTATTCTAAGATTTACTGCTATAAGTATCCTCACTCACCTGCACTGGGCTCATCATAAGGAACACTACTGCAGTAAAACTCCTTATCCATGGGCAATACAAAAACATAAATGGATCCTCTCTCCACACCTAGCATAACATAGCATGTCTTTGAGAACAACTGGCCTGCATGTTCAGTTTGTAGTATTTATAACACGCTGCTAGAAGTCCAGATGGCTAACTCATCTCTTTCTGAAAAAGCTACAGAAGTGGTAAATGCTGTAGTGCAATGGTGCAATGGACTCTGACCTGGATTTGAAGGGATTTAACACACTAGTCATAACAGAAGGCAGTGCAGACAGACTGACGGAAATTGTTTAGACATGGGTCTGCCTTACTGTCCTAGCATGAAAGAAACAAACACATGGTAAGACAACCTGAAGTCTTCAGTTTTATTAGTAAAATCATCCAATGGCCTATGCAAATCCATGGTGTATAAAATCTCTTTTTTTTTCTGACAGATTGGATGGAAGACGAGAAATTGAGAAAAATGGTTTAACAAGCTATTAAACTACCTTGTTCATGAAGAAAGAATGGCCTCTGATTGATATTGTTCATGTGAAAGACCTCCTGGCAGAGGTGGAGGTCATCAGATAAAAGAGTTCTCATGATAAGAACTTCACTGCAGCTGAGCCCAGGCTCAAAAAAGGGAAAATCAGATTTTAGTGGCAAAATTCAAATCCTAGAGTGGAGAAATGGTTTCTCTGGGTGTTCATAAATTCAGTATACACTGTGCTGATTGCCATTACCTGTGCGGGAGCAACGCCAAAGGAATCTTCATAAAACATAATATAATACCTAATCAAAACGTTTAGTCAGGGATTGAGAGCTACTTGAGTTACAGCTGAAGCTGGGTCCGCACATGTCTTGTCACACTTTTAGAAGAAATCTTGTTCAGTTTGGAAAATATGACTTTCTTCTGTTGAGCCTTCCAGCCTCCTGTAGTATGTAGATAACCTCTGGAGAAAAGAGTATGAGATACTAGTTTGAAGTCATTCATGTATAGCTGAGATTTCTAAGGACTAGGTGGATTAGACACATTTTTTTATTTTATTTGTATTTGTTTTCCAGGGTAGAGTACTGATCACCATGGACCTTTTTCAGACTTATCTAAGGAGGGTATCTGGTTAAGAAACTTGCTCAGAGTCACACGGTTTGATAATGGAGGCTGAAGGAATTAAATCTTGCACCACTGGACCACAGCAAACAGCTTGTTATCAGCACCTTAATTCTCTAAGCCAACTGCCAGACATATATAGACAAACCTTGCTGCATCAGTTGAGTACAGTAAGAAAGAGGATTTAATAGCTCTTTCCTGATTGTTTGAACTAGCTGACAGAACCAAGCTTGTCTTGGGCACTTTGGAGCTATCAGAATGAGTCTTGCCTTACTTTTAGGAGTACTGAGATGGTATGGAAGGCATACAGGGTCTATGTTCCAGACAGACATAAAAGGCATTCACTACCTAGGCCCTTTTGCAAAAGAAGAAAAAGCAGAGCCTCCATAGATGATGATTCACTTGGATGCATACCAATCCATCTGAGGCCTGTGTAGTGTTCTTACTATTCTAGGAAGACCCTCCATTGTGGTTACCTCTTGTTCAAACTGTGGTCTGCCACTGATTTCTGTGAGCTGATGCTATAGAATGTTTCACTATAAAGGCCCAAAGGAATGTGTTGTTCTCAGTATAGCATACCAGACTACACAAGGGACAGGAGTGCATGCCCCTTTGTTCGTTGCTGCTCCACATTACATAGCTCTACCACTATCTTCAACGTGCCTCATTTGACCATTGTCTTGAAAATCTGGGTAGATGAAAATGATTGCCATTACCTCTTACACATATTTGTTTCTGATTTTCTTGGCCCATTTCCCCTGCATCGCAGGTCCCCAGGTCCAATAGAAGCATTCATTATTGACCAAGTAGACTCTGAGGTAGCAAAATGGAATTGTGGGTTCTTCTTGATCAGAACTGTTCACGAGAAAAAAAAAGCATAATGTGCAAGCAAGACAAAAGGGATTTCCCAGTAGTTTTCTGTATACTTTCCACAGACAGAGCAGCATGTGGGGCCTAAAGGACAAATGCTGATAAG
This sequence comes from Protopterus annectens, assembly GCF_019279795.1. Taxonomy (NCBI): domain Eukaryota; kingdom Metazoa; phylum Chordata; order Ceratodontiformes; family Protopteridae; genus Protopterus; species Protopterus annectens. The sequence goes on from NC_056734.1 coordinate 752,994,622, forward strand.
TATCCCAGAGTCTTCAGCAGCTATGTGGTTCCCTTGAGTTATCTTGAAGTCTTGCCTTGAAAATGATCAGCCCTGCTCACTCTGCTCTTTTACACACTGCTGTGAGAAAGATATTGGTATGAGCTGGAAGGAAACTATATTTTTACAGATTGAGAGAAATGCAAAAGTTGACCAAAACTTGGAAGCATGAAGACCTTTAATTACTCATTTGAAGTTGTTTGAATTAGGTAATTATGTAAGTAAGGGTAGATGTATATACCCTTGTCCTTAGATGGGCAAAACTTGAGTCGGGCATTTGCAGAGGATTCTGCATATGAAGGAACAACCAAAATCAAAGCAGTAATCTGATAACAGATGCCTGCAGCACATCTCAAGGATTGCTGCATACTCTGTGGAGAGGAATATACGGAAATGTGTCTTTCAAACCAGAGATCATTATTAGGCTATTTCTCAGTCGCAGATGCAAAAGAAATTGCAGTGTAAACATTCTGAACTTTTTGACAGCCATCAACTTGCTTGATAGTAATACATTCAGTATAACTTTCAACATTTTCCTTTTTCTTTCACCCCAGTAACACTCCAAAATTAAATCCCTTGTCTTTCATTTAAAGAGGGATTGATTATCTCATGGTGCTTCTCAGAAGCTGAACCAAAATGGGGGCTGCCTAGAGCAGATGATTTTTTTTGGAAAAAAGACATGCCTAGGAATTGTTGAAACTCTCTAAATTGCATAATCTCTGTTACCCAATGGACCAAGGACTGAACCAGCCTGCTCTGTAAAAAAGACAGTTACTCACCAAAAAGATTGGGGGTGGTTATATAGTCAAGTATAGGGAATTACCTTTTCTGTTGGGATTCAAATTGGTGACTGAACCCTGTGTCATGCTGCCTGTCATTTCTGTCACTCCAAGCCTTCTACATCATTTCAAACTGCTTTCACTGTGTTATAGTACAGTATTTTAGACTGACTTTTCTATTTGCTTTTTCTGCCACTGTTATTGCTACCTATTCGGTCCCAACTGTGGCAAGATCTTTGGTGCCCATTCATTACCCACTCTGACAAGGGCTACTAGACTCCATTCATTCCTTGATCACCTGCGTCACTGCTGGAACTACCTACAATCCCCAAGCAGGAGCTCACACACTCCCTACAGTTGTCCTACAAGAGTTACTGGGATCGAGGCTTGGTTGGTCATAGCCCTCCCACAATCATGATTTTGCTGTCAGCATTGGCCTACACCTATCCTAGGAGCAGCAGGGCCAATGCCTGTGGAGCAACCAAACCTGCTCCCAAGAGAGTGCACCAACAAGATCCACACCTTTCCTGCCTCCCTAGTTTGGCTCTTCAAGCTCATCAGCTGCTGCTCAAACTTGGGATATCTGGGTCACAGTCAGGACTTCAGTACTCCAACTGCACAGCCAAGTTCTCTGGAGTACTTTCTCCAGAAGGGACATTGCTTGGTTGGATAGCTCCTGCTATATTTAGAGAAGAAATGATCAGACAGTAGCTAGACAGACTGTATCATCTTGTCTTTTCATTTAATTTCCTGAAAATTAACAAAGAATGAGACTGAAAAGGCCAGTTTCTTGTCTTTGAGAAGATCCTGAATCCTCAGTGAGGGGATCTACTGCTTACTCTACCAGTAGCAGCTACCATGGCACAAATATCACTGCAGTAAATCCCCATTTATGGCCTGGCTTTCACTTTGGAAGATGTCAGCATTAATTTGATCAGATCCCTGAAGGTTTCTTTCATTTCTCTTGCTATGTTATTCATCTGTTTAAGAATATCATCTTAATATTTGACCAAGTGGCTATGAGAACTTATGATCCTGTTCTTAACAGTATTAGATGTATAAACCTTTGAATCTAGCCAATACCTACTTTCCTTGTCACTGGCAAAGGTACTGAACCACAGTGTTAAGCAGGATCCACACACACACACACACACACACACACACACACACACACACACACACACACACACACGCACACACGCATGCACACTTTGTACAGCAATACTTACTGCAGCTGTCAGTATGGCTGCAAGATAAACTCCCATCTGCAGCAAACACAAGAGGCAGGAACAACTATCTTTGTTTTCTTTTATAAATAGCCTTTTGGGAATGCTTCTACAAACTGCATAAAGAAATGTCCCAGAGAAGTTAGCTATAAAATAAAGTGGCAGACCTTGTTGCGATTAAAAAAAAATCCCACTACTGCTTCCCCCACATGGACTTATTTTCTCAGGGTATTGGAAAGGAGAGGTGTGATGGGTTGATAAGTGTGTAGAAGCGAACAGGAGTTGGAGGAAAATTTTTGAATGGCACTGTTAATGAGAAAGCCACTGTATTCCATGATATATATTGCCATGTGAGGTAAATTATATGAAATTAAAAAAGTATGACCTGATATTGGTTAGTATTAGCTGTAACTAGGGAACCGTGGTTTACTTTGGGGCACTGCTGTTTATGGAAGACAAAGGCACACAGCAACAGCAATGCAAAATGGGATTTGTTTAGTGTTTTGTCTTGTTTTTTTATTTTTTTTTTAATGTTAATAAGCTACACAGTTAGACTAGTATGTTATCTGTACATTCTGTATTTTTAAGGGGTACAACACATATTGTTGTTGACAATCATAGGTACTCCTTTTATGCTGGGTCATATGGGTCTGGCAGTTTATAGCACAGACCCCCATGGTGCATGGTGGCAGAAGTGAAAACGTTTTTACTAAGTTGGCTCTCCCTCACACTTGGGGCATACTGGGGTCCTAGTAATAATCTAAGACCTTTAGAGGTATCCAAAAACAACAGTTCTCTCACAGCATTTTGGCAGAAGGTATTTTCAATACTCATATACCACATAATATTGTCAGTCTTTTGGGAATCAAGGTCCTGACAATCTGATTCTACTGATGCATTATCAAAAATGTCCTCAAAGGTTTACACCACTGATGGAATAGCAGAAGGCTTTTGTTCCTCTGCTCGTAAGATATATCAGTATCTTCTCAGCATGGCATATGGCAGTAATTCCCTCCTAGAATGCTCCTTCATAAGATTTACCATCTTCTCAACACAAGCACCTTTTTTGGTGGAGGGAATGGTATAATATCTGAGGAAATAGTGTAATTAGCTTCACAACCTGTGAGACAGTGGGTCTGGTCCTTACAGATCAAATTTTCATCATATATGTTAGAGACAAAAAAACATTCTGGGGAAGGGTCCCATTTTGTCTATTATGATGTGATCCCCAAGATGCAGGACAAAGGGGGTTGTGAATCCAGCACTGTGGACCTTTGCCAGGCTACTAACTACTCTTTTGTAAATGTGCTGTAACTGGCCTAAGCAGAAATCAAAGCTGGCACCTGAGTAGGTGGCATCATGTGATCACACACTGCATCTTGGCATCAGCAGGACTGAAGGCTTAACAGCCGTAATAATATGCAGCTTAACCACAGGAATGGATAGCACATTTCATAGAAAATCCACTAAATTTCAAGAAACTCTGTGGTAAGTGCTGGATGAGAAGGGGCAACTCTCTTATTGTCCTACTGAGGAAGATATGCACTGTTGTGCAATTACTAAACCCATGAAGCTTGCTTTCAATTGAAAGTACTAACTTGTCTGCCACTGAGGGGTTGATAGACAGACCAGGCTTCCTAGGCAGTCAAATGAGCAGATAAGTAGGTACACCTGAGCCTTTAAAGGGTTATAATTCTGAGGCCTGAGAGGAGCTGGCAGGGTTCTATAGCTAAGTGCTGTTCCCCAACAAATACTCTTAACACCTTCATTAGTCTCCCCATCTTATGATATCCATACTTTTTTGAGGATTCTCATGGATGCAGTCCGAAACATTGACTGCTCATAAAAGCAAATGGTTTTCAGTCTGTAAATAACAGTGAATGCTCATATGAACAAACATCATTTAAAATGGAGTTTTTGCCTCCAGGGTTTTGTATGGGATCATGCTGCAGCAGGGTAAGGGAATTTTTGTTGTTTTCGATCATTTTAGATACAAACTGAAATTATCTTTCTTGTGAATGTTAGATATTTGATGAAAGACTCATATGGAAATATATATATATATATATATATATATATATATATATATATATATATATATATATATACATACATATATAGCTGGATAGATAGATAGATAGATAGATAGATAGATAGATAGATAGATAGATAGATAGATAGATAGATAGTGAGAGATGTAAAAGAAGAAAGAAAGTCCATCTGCTTGGGAGGTATCTTTTTTGTCTCAACACCATTAATTGCCTATGTTCTAAAAAAGGCCTAAGATTTCCTGCTCTTTTAAGAAGTGCTTTTTTCTCGTTAAATATTTTACAGTTTACACTTAATGAAATTATGATCTTCCTTATCAGAAAATAATCTCTGCCTCTCTCACACAGGTACACTTACTGGTGATGATCTTCAGGGGCTATAGCACCACTGAAAATCCCCTAAACAGTCAATTTCATCCTCTCCTAACAAAAAATAAAAAGAAAGAAAAACAGCTAAACAAGTACAGTAATCCTCCTAACATTCATTTATCTCAAAGATTCTTATTACTGTGCGTGATTAGAATGCAAGTACCTTGTACCTTACTGCTGAAGCTTTGCTTGGACGTGTCTAATGGACATGAGAAAATGGCCATTCATTGCTGTACGTGTGTGTGTGTGGGGGGGGGGGGGTCATGGTATGAGCCACTCTCCCTATATAACAGAATTTCTAACTGATGCCCTTAGTATGGCAGGAGACCTTGTAGCTGAATGTTCCTGAAGTATGGCTGGAACACTGGATTCTGTCTGTGGTTGAAATTCATATGAGCACACTGTAACAGTGATCCTTGGCATGAACAAAAAAATGTGCAGGTTTATACGTGCACTAAGCCTCATGAAATGTTAAAAATGGCATAAGCAACATCTGACTCAGACTGCAAAACCAAAGAAATAAATAAGAAACAGCAACCTTTGCAGCTGTTGCTTTCAAGACTATATATAAAAAAGTGAAGGTCAAACCACTAGGATGATGCATATGGTAATCAACTTGATATTGTCTAAATAAACTAGTCTGAGGTAGGAAGACAGGGGAACAGTTCTAGAATTTTCACACCCTTTACCACTCACCAACTGAAATACATTTAACAATGTCAAACCCTTGTGCAAAAGAATACCCAGACCACTGCTTTACACATTTGTTGATTAAAACTAGCACAGAGATTAGTAAATTACAAAACATCAGATTCGGCATCATCTACCTCAGCTTCCTATTACAGGAATTTCTCACACTCTGAAGAGTCTGCACAGTAGCCTAAATACTATTAAGATGAATCAGCTCTGGCTGTGTACCATCGTCCACTGGGGCTTTAAAATTCTAGTGCAACATAAGTTTAGCCAGAATATTGAATAACAACATAATCCCACTTATCACCATTAATGTAATGTGTAATGATCAGAGTCTATAGTTTCATGAACCATACTGTTGACAACCAAATAATATGAGAGGCCCAATTCGCCTTACATGTGCATAGTAAATGCACTTTACTACTGCTGGTGATAGCCAACATCTACCATAATGCACTTTACCACTGCTGGTGAAGGCCAGCATCTACCACAACCAAATAAGCTTTATAAAGATCAGATGCACAGCAGAGTTACAATCATTGTCTCTGTGGGATCTCACCCACCTTGATTCCAGTGCACTGCCTTTCATTGTTATATTACAAATATTAACTGCAAACGTACCTGAGATTACACATACACATACAGACAGACACGTACACTAGGTCATACCTCTCTATTAACAACACACACTACCTTTGCACAGGCACTCTACCATAAGCCACACTATTGCAGCATACATTTACCATTTCTCTTTAAAATAAACAAATTGTTAAACATTGGCATGCTAGGCATACCCTGAACAGTAACTCTTCAAAGCCGATGCCAACAGTTAAGGACACAGTTCACTGTACAAATCAAGCTAATGTATAAACTAATGGCCACAAGCTTCTGAAATGAAAAAAATAAAACTCTGTTTGAAATAAATAAAAATTGAGGAATGCACTTTGTAAAAAAAAAAAAACTCACAAGTAGCTATAAAATCACGCAAGGAAAATTCAGCTGTCTTTCTGAAACAATTTTCGTTGAATGAGGGTTGATTATCTGGTCATCGCTGCAATTGCATTGCAACAAACTGATACAGGCCCTACTTTTCGGGGTGTGATATCAATATTGTAATTTGCAGGGATATCTGATTTACCATGGTCTTGACACCAGTCATTTGTCATTTTTAAGCCTATTGGTAGGATGTTAACAATGTGGATTCAGTGATTGCTCTCAGCTTATAATCGTCTGTGAACTTGGTGACCCAGAGGTCACCAACATTGGCCTTCACTTCAGAGATGTATATACGAAACAGGAGGGGTCCCAGCACTGAGCAATGTGGGACACCACTAGTAAAAGGTTTCTTATCAGAAGTAGATTCACCTATCCAGACATGTGTCCTGTCAGTGAGCTAGTTGGCTATCCATCTGACAATGTAGGGGTTTATGCCTAATTCAGTAATTTTATCTATGATCCCTGAGTGGGGGATTGTGTAAAAAGCTTTGGCCAGGCCTAGATAAGTGGTGTGTACCATTTTACCATCATCTATGCCCTGGTGGCTTTCTCAAAGAAGTTCACCTGAATGAGCAGGCAAGAGCTCCCTTTCACAAAGCCAAATTGGGTCTGGTCCAGTTTTTGGAGAGTTCTATGTCATTATTGATCAGGTCCATGATAATTCTCTCCATGGCCTTGCAGATAAGACGGTCAATCTTATAGGTCTGTAGCTCCTTGGGTCAGTTGATGGACTCCCCTTATGCAGAGGGATGACTGTTGCAGTCCTCCATTCCTCTGGGACACTGGGGCAAACCCCGTTTGGATGCTGTGCTTAAAGAGGGTTTCTAGTGTCCCTGATAGATTCTGTTTTAAGCTATTTAAGAAGCATCTGGGAATGTTGTTGGGACCCATGGAGGTGATATTTTTGGCTTTAGCGAGCACAGTAAGGAGCTGTTCCCCTCATAATGACTAGTAGGGGGATAGTTGCAGGTATTTCTTTGGAGGTGGTCAGAAGTTATGGGGGGGTTTGAACTGAACTTGTCAGCCAGCAAGTTTGCTATAGTTTCAGATGTAATTGTTGCCATTCATGATTAACTCGGCGCATTGCTGAGTGTTTTACCTAAGGTTACAAACATAATTAAAAACAGCCTTATGGTTAGCTTTTACCTGGAAGGTTATCTTTGCTTCACAGTTTGCTTTGGCAGATCTAAGCAGCTCCCTAATTTGTTTGTTTAGACTGGAGAATGTCGTTTTGCACTGATTTGTCTGTTCCTTCTTGGCTTTGGAGAGGATTTTTTTCCTTTTGCTGAATAGCCTATTTATGCTAGAGGCCCACTATTTTTGCCAGTAATCAGAGGTTTGACTCGGTCAGGTTCTGCCTCCTCTATGCAGCTATGAATGTGGTTGTACAGTGCTTTTGTGTACAGCTGCGTGTAAGCCTCAGTGTTATCTGGACTCAGAGGAGATTGGAAGTTTAATAAGCTGTCACTTAGTTTGAAGTAAATTGGCCTTAACAAAGTTCTTAACAGGTCTGGAGTTTGATGGGGGTTCTAGGTTAGTTTTAAAGGAGGTCATTTTGTGGTCAGCTCTTACCAGGAAGGAGTTAATGCATGGGAGGGAGCAGCATCCCCCCATATTCATGAGTACTACATCTAAGATATTTGTGCCTCTAGGTGGGGAACAAACTAGTTGCCCAAGGGTGTTTTCATTGGCGAAGTTCAAACACCTCTGAGAAAGTGAATTATGGGTCATATGTCTCACAGTTTATGGAGGGGATAGTTGAAGTCACCCATAAGTATGGTGTTAGGCTGAATGTTAAGAGATTCCAGTAGGTTTAGATAGGAAGTGTGGTTTTCCAGACTCATGCTAGGAGACCTGTAGCTCAACAGAGTCATGTTGTTGGACCAGTCTAGCAGTGCACTTGTTCTTTATAAACACTGAGATACCTCCTCCTTTCTTTTTATCCCAAACTGAGGGGGATCGAAATGAATAAAAGGCATTGTAGTCTTTGATTGCCAGGTTGCTCTTTAGGGTTCTGAACCATGTTTCTATGAGTGTACATATGTTTGCATTCTCCAGGGTGAGGAATGCTTCCAGGGAGTATAGTTTTTTATTTAAACTCTTAACATTGAGCAGAAGTACCTTTAGGTAGTCATGAGTGATTTCTGTTATGTGGGAGGGTCTAACAACTTGGCATAACATAAAAAAGGCACTTTGGGGATAGATAAAATTTTTGCCATTATCCAGAAGCCAAGTGGTGACAAGTGCTTTGGCAAAGGAGCGTGGTTTGTCAGTCATGTCTCCCAATGGTGACAGGTATTGGATCCCCTTGTTGTGACACCAGAAACAAAGCCAATTGTTGAAGCCAATCATTTTTTGCTGGTATGGTTGTATCATCATAAGGTGAAGGTAGGATACTACTCAAGGCGAGATTCATTCCCTCCTGGGAAACATATCCAGAGAGTAAGAGAAATTAAGTACCTTTATCTGCACTTTTTTTCAAATAATACAGTATTTAAATTGATTTACTTGTGTTGCAGGAATATTAACTGAACTGGAAGTTTTGACTCTGCTCTTCAGTCAGTGCTTATTTGAATTTTATTATTTGTTAGTAATTGCAGGTGTGGGGGTAGCCACATTCTTTGATTTCCTGTCTTTGCCTATTTAAGTGGTACAGTTTGAAATATTTTCTGCTTAAAAACCTCAGCTTTGGCCGGCTAAGATCTAGCTGTATTCAACTGAACGTATAAGAGAATTTAAGTACCTTTATCTGCACTTTTTTCAAATAATACAGTATTTAAATTGATTTAACTGTGTTGCAGAAATATTAACTGAACTGGAAGTTTTGACTTTGCACTTCAGTCAGTGCTTGCTTGAATTTTATTATTTGTTAGTAATTGCAGGTGTGGGGTAGCCACATTCTTTGATTTCCTGTCCTTGCCTATTTAAGTGGTACAGTTTGAAATATTTTCTGCTTAAAACCTCAGTTTTGGCCGGCTAAGATCTAGCTGTATTCAACTGGACATATAAGAGAATTTAAGTACCTTTATCTGCATTTTTTTTCAAATAATATAGTATTTAAATTGATTTAACTGTGTTGCAGGAATATTAACTGAACTGGAAGTTTTGACTCTGCTCTTTAGTTAGTTCCACCCTCCCTCCCTGTTTTTGTTTTGGTGTTAATCTTAGTGGCCTTGAAACTGCCTGCCCCTCTTGTAAATTTGTGTTTGGATACTCCTTCTGGGCCCATCTCATTTGCTCACTCAACTGAGTGCAGTGAAATCATATTCTGATTTCAGGCACTCCTACTGTGTACAAAGAGAGCATCTGGGAAACAGAAAAAAAATGTTAAGCTTGTTTCCTGCCTTTCCTGTTAAGTGGTATAGACTGTTTGTAGGCTTCTGAGCCCCCAAGCCCTTCTGTGTTGGAGGGAAGCCTTCTAGCTTAGTTTTTTTTTTCTTATAACTAGCCAATTTTCTAGTTTCAGCACTCAAATCTGTTTCTTTGAACTCAGCACTTGTTCAGAACTCATTGTAAGCACTACATAAGCTGCAGATTACTACAGCACTCAACTTTCCTCACTTGTCTAGTGTAAAGCAGTTTTTAGTACTTAATAAACAAGCACTTATCCAGGCATGTCTAAGGGTCAGCTCCCAGTGATTTCTCCTGTCTACCTGATGAATCTGGGCATCTTGGGACAATGCAGCAATTGCCTCATGTACACAGACAACCGTCTCCTCCTACCACCCAACACTACAACCTGTGAGAGATGCACTTATATATAGCCAAACTGGAAGCAAAGCTCTCTTCACCAAAGACTGGACTAGACAGTCAAGAGGAGAAGGTAAACACATGCACCACACCATACTCATCACATAGTCCCTCAAAACCTACACCACCAAAACACACACATAGAAACACAAAACACACACCTACATTCACAGAGGCTCTCAATAAAAACCTGCCCAAGCATCAGGGACATCCAAAGCATAAACACAACCAAACTCCACCCCCCAACACAACCCAAATGACACATAGCCCACAAACTCAGTGTGCCACTCAACCACAGCCCATAAGACATAACAAAGTACCCAACACTCTAGTCATAGGTGACTCTATAGTCAGGCACACTGATGTTCCACTCACTAGACTAAACAAGGAGAAAGTTACTGTCAGCTGCCTGTCAGGTGCCAGGATCCACCACATAACGCATGCACTCAGGTCACTCCACAATAAGTACAAATATGACACTGTCATTGTCCATGTTGGTGTGAATGACTTGAGACGTACCTCCCTGGACTACATGAAAAGAGACATGGAGGAGCTCTCCGATCTTTTATCCCAGGCAGGTATGACCCTAACCCTGAGTAGCATCCTGCCATCACCCAGAATGATACCACAGTACAAGGACAAAATGATTGACTTCAACAATTGGCTAAGCTTCTGGTGTCATTCTAAGGGGATCCAGTATTTGTCTGCCTGAGATGACATGATCGACAGTCCACGATGCTTTTCCAGAGATGGCCTGCACCTGTCGCCCTTAGGATTCCGGATACTGGCTAAGGCTCTTGCCACCCCTATAGTGCCTTTTTTAGGCAAGGTTCAAATGACAAATTCACCACCGTAACAGGTACAAGCAAGCAAAATCTGAGGGCAATGCTACTCAATGCTAGAAGTCTAAACCTCAAAATGCACTCACTCGAGGCACACCTTAAAATGGAGAACATTGACATCTGTGCAGTGACCTGATTCAAAGCTCCAGAGAGCACCCCTGCATTACCAGGCTTCAATTCATACCACACCTTTCGGCCACCTAACCCAGAAAGAAGCACTAAAGGTGGAGGCGTGTCCGTATTCATTAAGAATATCCACACCTCCAGGCTAGTTGCACAGCATAATGCATCCGAGATTATTCAAGTGCAACTAACTCTGGGCAAGACCGCAATCCAAATTGTAGCTTGCTACAGACCCCCCCACCATGCCCCAGGATTCACACTCCTCATTTCTTGATACACTGGAGATTATTAGGGTACAACCCAACACCCTAATAATGGACGATTTCAACTACCCCACCATTAACTGGGAAAACTACTCATGTACCAACTCTTTTGCTCAACGTTTTCTAGAATTCATAAATTCCAACGCCTTGGATCGACTTATTCACACCCCCACCAGGGGCAGAAATATCCTAGACCTGGTCATTACCAACATGGGAAACCGGTGTTCCACACCAGAGGTCAATTCCTTGTTGGTCAGATCCGACCACAAGCTAATCAGCCTAGACATTCACATCCCACCCCCAGCCCCAATTAGGGAAACCATCGTAAAAAACTTCTCAAAAGCCAACTTCACACTTCTTATGACAGAAGTGGTAAATTTCATGACACCCATGCAGACGGACAATAGAGGTATGGCTGCCGAATCCTACACAAATGCACTTTATAAGCACTTACACGAGTGCATGGTTCATGCTATCCCTAATAGAACCAAGATGTTATCCTCCAAAAAAAGGAAGCCAATCTGGTGGTCCTCTGCCATAAACAAACTCTACAACAGAAGAAAAAAACTGTTGCAAAAAAGAGTAAAATCCCATGACTGGAGGAACTCCCTGGTCAACCTCAGTAAGAAGCTGAGATCCCTGATAAAATCCTCCAAAGTTAGTTACAAAAACAAAATTGCCACTGACTCTAAAGACAACCATAAAGCATTCCATAGCTATGTCAAGAATCTAAATGGGAACACTCAGATCTGCTCTGAGTTACAGCATAATGACACTAAATATACAGAACTAACTGATATTGCTAACATCCTAGCAGATAAGTTCAGTGCTAACTTTACCCCCCTCTCACCCCCTAGAGGGCCCATCTCTATACCGGAGGAATGCAAAGTTCCTATAATCATGGCTACACAGGTAAAAAATACACTCTCCAAAGCCAAGAACACAGCATCCATGGGACCTGACAATATCCCAGGCTGCGTTCTACACGAACTACAGAATGAACTGGCACCCTACCCAAGTACCATGTTCAATCATAGCCTCACCTCAGGCTTTGTACCCACTGAATGGCACACCGTGACAGTTATCCCACTCCACAAAGGGGGAGCCACGATGGACCCCGGGAACTACTGCCCCATTAGCCTGACGAGCCTGGTCTGCAAGGCCATGGAACATATCATCATGGAACTCATAAACAAAGATATTGGTAATCTCCAAACTCTGGACCCTACTCAGTTTGGATATGTAAAAGGCAGATCATGTCTCCTAAACCTGATTGACTTCTTTGAAGCAGTCACCAAAGCCATAGATGAGGGTAAAATGGTTCACACAGCTTATCTAGATCTCGCCAAGGCTTTCGACACCATCCCCCACTCTGGAATTATAGATAAGCTTACTAAATTAGGTATAAATCCCTATGTCACAAGATGGGTTGCCAACTGGCTCACGGACAGAACCCACACTGTGAAAGTAGCGGATTCCAAATCCGACATCAGACCAGTGACAAGTGGAGTACCACAGGGTTCAGTCCTGGGTCCTCTCCTGTTTGGTATCTACTTCTCTGAAGTGCAGACCAACACAGAAGGTCTTTGGCTAACAAAGTTTGCAGATGACTGCAAACTAGGAGCCATAATCAAAACTCCTAACGATGTGGACAAACTACAAAAGGGCCTCACTGAGACAGATACCTGGTGTCAAAGCCATGGCCTGAAGCTCAATGCCAAAAGTGTATTGTCATCCCCTTTGGTAAAAACTCTGTACCCATGAACTACCACATAGCTGGTAGTCTACTTAATGCTGAAAATGTGATAAGAGACCTTGGGACACAGGTGGACAGTAGTCTCTCCTTTGATAATCATATTGCCACAGTGGTCAGGAAATCCTTCTACGTGGCTCATCTCATCACAAAAGGATTCTCATCCAGAAAAAAAGAGGTCATTGTTCCCCTCTACTCATCACTCATTAGACCCATTATAGCGTACAACACCCCTTTTGGTATATACCTCACAAGACATCTACAACAACTGGAAAGACCACAGAAATACCTCACAAAGAGGATTACTGGCCTCAAACAGATGCCCTATGCAGACCGTCTCAAGAAACTACAGCTTTACTCCATCACATATCACCTACTCAGGGGTAATCTCTGCCTAACATACAAAGCTATGTGAAACCCAGAGCTGTTGGACATGCTCCACTTAAAGAAATCCCAATCCCTCCGAGCTACACGCTGTAGGGACCTAAACCTTGTCACCACAATGAACAGAACATGCTGGAGGGATAGATTCCTGTCCCAGAGACTTCCCATACTCTGGAACAGACTACCTATCTATGTCAAACAGAGCTCCTCATTAGCACTCTTCAAGAAAAATCTTGATGATTGGATGGGAAATGGGAAATTCACCCCGGGGATCACTTCTGTGGCTCTGCTCGACAGGGGCACAGGAAAATAATTTTCTTGGGTGGCGAAAGCCAGGGCACATTTTTTGGCTAGGCTTGTATGGGCCCTAGGGCTGATAGCCTAGTACCTACCTATGAACCTATGTCTCTTTTCATATAGTCCAGTGAGGTACATCTTAGGTCCTTTATGCCAACATGGACTATAACGGTGTCATACTGGTACTTGTGATTTAAAGACTTAAGTGCATGCATGATCTGGCAGATCCTGGCTCCAGACAGACAGCTCACTGATCTTCTACTTGTTTACCCTGGTAAGGGGGACATCAGTATGTCTCACAATGGAATCCCCAATAACTAGAATGTTTGGTTGTATGGTGTGTTGTCGTATGGGCTTGGAAGCAGGGCTACTATGATTTTTAGACTTATGTGCTTTGTCTTTTTTGAGTGTGCACTGGTCCACTGAGATACTTTTAGGAGGTCTTGGAGGTTTGGGTAGTTTGGTAGTTTCTTAATTAATGTCATTATATAACAGCAATAACCCATAACTGGTTGTGTGCAATGCTGTATTTATCCACTGTTGTTGTCTTTATTTGATCAAGAGGGCATCAATGCACATCAGCTGTGGGTAAATCCAGCACTACCCACACCCAGTCTTGGGTTATTGCTTATCAGTTCAGTGTCTAAGTGTGAGAAATCTGAGCCATGTTATTAGTATCTGTTACTTAGGCTGAGCATCTACTTTCACCTGGACCACAGAGAAATAGATTCTTAACAGTGGAGGACCCAGCACAGAACCTTGTGGTACCCCACTGGTTTTCAGAGAGAAGAATTTAACTTTGTTAACATTAAGAAAAACTTAAAGATGCTATTTAGTTAATGTGAACAGACAGAAAAGAGTGGAGCTGATGCAGTAGACACTATCATAAAACAAACTGATTAGTTTAACTATATTGACGATGGGAACCAACTACCAATGGGAACCAGCTACCATTTAGATAAGAGGAGGTAGGAGCTAAATGAGAGAAAAGACATACTCAAGAATATGAGAGCAGAAATGTGGCAGGGGGATACAAAAAGAAGGGAGGCACTTGCTAAGCAAAAGAGTGAGAGTCAGAAATGGCATAATAAACAGTGAAGCAGGTGCATATCTGTAAATGGCTACAGTGGCTAAAGGTAGTTCTAGTGGTACAATAGATTGTTGCAGAGGGAAAAGTCTGCTTAAAATGAGAGACCACTAATAATGGACTGTACAGGATTTGGATATTAACTGCAGTGGTGGTGCTGCGGTACCGTTGTCACCTCACAGTAAAATGTTGTCCTGTTCGATTCTCAGCTAAAGCGTCTTCTGTGTGGAGACGTGTGAATGGGCATACCTTCGTTGAAGGTTGTGCGTCAGAGCTGGCAACTCGGCACGTAAAAATCTACTGCCAATCATTAGTGGATCGGAGTTCCGCTGTGGCAACCCTGAACTTGGAAAAGCCAAAAGACACAACAACAACAGGATTTGGATATTAACAGCAGAGTGCAGAGTCCCCTAATTTACAAGAGCTGGTGATAAATTTGACAAAAACATTATATGCACCTGTCATCTCGTGGAAGAAAAAGCAGAAATATTTTTCCTCAAAGAGGTCTTGAGATTCTTATAAGGGGATGTTAATGACAATACTGAGAAGCAGGGTATGTAAAATGATAACAGGGAGACAACTGTTATGAATATTTGTAAATTTATTATACTGTGTCTGAGTGCTATTATTCCTAGTCTTATTAAAATACGCAATATACAGTGCCAGATATTTTCTTGTCTCACATGTGATTATGCACAGAGAAAGAGTTTGATGGAATTAATAAAAGGAAAATGCTTGTTAAATTAGTGATAGACTGAAACAGTTTAATTTGCATGGCAAAGCTTTTCATGTTTTTTTCAGTTTCTTTTTTATGTATATTTACAAGTTTTGACTGAATTTATAACTGAATAAGGCATTGTTCATATTCACAGTATGTTAACATAATTTTAAACAATCCCTCTGTTTTGCACCTATGTGATGGTGATAGGGGAAGGGTTGAAAAAGTCTTACAAAGGGAGGAATTCTATTAGATAATTAAGGTGCAAAGAGAGATGCTGGAAGGTAAGTGAGTGGGGTTCCAGTAATAGGGTAAATGTACAAAGCATGAGGATGACTAAAGGCAGTCTCACATGGACACTGTACCGTTCACAATCTACATTTAAGAACAGATTGAGATATTTACTGAGGAACCTGCCAGTAAGCAGGAGGAAACAATTATAGACAGGCTGTGGAAATGGAGTAAAGGTTAAATTAGAGTGAACACAATAAATGTTGGGATGCAGAGCAGAAGTTGGGTAAAGATAAAAGAGGGCATTAGGAAGGAAAAAAAAGGTGAAAGAAAGGGACCTAAGGAAGTAGGCCAACAAATGACCTTTAAAATGAAGCTTCTATGGGGGGTTAATAAGCAGGGATACAGATGGAGAGACAGATAAAGTTGTAAGGAACAAGGGAAGGGAGCAGCAAGATACTATCAGATGTAAATCACATGGCCATTCAAGAAGGAAGCAGAAACTGTGGTACACAGTAGTAAGGGCTTTTTAACACACACTGATCCAATAATCTTCAGCATAGGTACCTTAGATGTTCGATGGTAGGGAGAGAGGAATGTGTGTCCTTATAGGGCAAATGTGGAAGGGGGAGTTATTTAGGAGTATACAGAAAGGGGGTTTAGTGATTGTCTCCTGAAGCATATGTAGGATGTCTAATCCTATCAAAGGTAAAAGAAGTGTTGGAAGTCGAGTGCTAATAACTTAGGTATCTGGTCAGTGCAGGAAATTACGACTGAAAAAACTGTTAAACTGGATAATACTCATAGACGCTGGAAGCTGTTGAAGACTGGGGGGGGTGGAGGGTGAGAGAGGCACTTAGTGATCTAAAAAGGGCATTTTTTTATAGCTATTTACTACCACAACATAGGTTCACTTGGAGGACTTTTTAAGCTTAGCCTATTCCCTTTTGGTGCTTTATCCTTGAATTAACATTTTCTGATTGGTCTTACCTATCCCATGGCTGATAATCGTATATTAGCCCTAGTGAGAATAACTGTGATCATTCCATAGATAATTTGGGGGGACCCATATAAGGGATGCAGCATTTAGGAACTGCCTCTTTCCATTAGTGGCATGAGGGGAAATCCTGGAATACATTTTTTATTTCCCATCCTTAAATCCAAGTTGCACAAGAAGCCAAAAACTGAGGGTGATGCAACTCAATGCCAGAAGTCTAAACCTCAAAATGCACGCACTTGAGGCACTCCTCAGTATGGAGGAAATCGATATCTGTGCAGTAACAGAAATCTGGTTTAAGGCTCCAGAGAGCACCCCAGCACTACCAAGTTACAACTCAAACCATGCTTTTTGGCAACAGAACTTGGACCGAAATACAAAAGGCGGGGGTGCATCCATATTCATCAAGGATACCCACACCTCCAGGATAGTGGCACAGCACGATGCTTCAGAGACCATCCATGGCAACTAACAATGGAAAAATCTGCATTTCAAATTGTAGCTTGCTACAGATCACCCACCATGTCCCAGGACCCCCATTCAGCATTTCTGAAAACACTGGAAAATACGAAGGTCCTACCTAACACTGTGATATTGGGAGATTTCAATTACCCAAACATAAACTGGGAGAACTACTCAACTACTAACTCCTTTGCCCAATGCTTCCTAGAGTTTATAAATGCAAATGCCCTGGACCAACTGGTCACCACTCCCACAAGAGGTGACAACATATTGGACCTGGTCATCACCAACATGGGTGACCAATGTTCCACACCAGAGGTAAAACCCTCACTGGTTAGATCAGACCATAAACTAATCACTCTGAACATTCACATCCCGACCCCACCCACAGACAAGGAAACCACCATGAAAAACTTTTCAAAAGCAAACTTCCCACTACTTAAGACCAAGGTGGTAAACTTCAAAGCCCCCATGGTAAAGGATAATGCTGTCCAAGCTGCAGAATCCTTTACAAATGTACTCTATGACCACCTACAAGAGTGCATGGATCAGGCAATCCCAAGCAAAACCAAGACTCACTCCTCCAAAAAGAGAAAACCTGTCTGGTGGACCCCTGCCATAAATAAGCTATACAATAGAAGGAGGAAACTAGTACAGAATAGAGCAAAATCCCAAGAAGGGAAGACATCCCTGATCAGTATCAGCAAGAAACTATGATCCCTCATAAAATCATCCAAGGCTAGCTTTGAAAGAAAAATTGCCAAAGACTCTAAAGATAACCACAAAGCATTGTTTAGCTATGTCAAGAATCTAAGTGGCAACTCTCAGATCTGCTCTGAGTTAGTGCAGAATGGCACAAAATACACTGAACCGACGGACATTGCCAACATCCTGGCTGACAGGTTTAGTGCAAACTTCATCCCCCTCTCACCCCCAAAAGGGCCCTTGACCATTCCTGAAGAATGCAGAGCCCCAGTAATCACAGACACACAGGTTAAAACAGCCCTCTCCAAAGCCAAAAGCACAGCATCAATGGGACCAGATGGTGTCCCAGGCTGCGTCTTACACGAGCTCCAAAATGAACTAACCCCTCACCTTAATACACTGTTCAAACTCAGCCTTTCCACGGGCTATGTTCCCATGGAATGGCATACAGCAACAGTTATCCCACTCCACAAAGGTGGAGCCACAATGGACCCAGGGAACTATTGCCCTATAAGCCTGACTAGCTTGATCTGTAAAGCTATGGAGCGCATCATCATGGAACTCATTAACAAAGAGATTGGAAACCTCCAAACATTGGACCCTACCCAATTCGGCTTTGTTAAGGGCAGATCTTGCCTCCTAAACCTGGTAGACTTCTTTGAAACAGTTACCAACGCTATAGATGAGGGAAAGGTGGTCCACACAGCCTACCTAGACCTCGCCAAGGCCTTTGACACCATTCCCCACTCTGATATTATAGACAAGCTCACCAGCCTGAACATTAACCCCTAAGTCATGAGACGGGTTGCCAACTGGCTCACAGATAGAACCCACTCGGTAAGAGTTGCGGGTGCTAGGTCCGACTCTAAACCAGTTACAAGCGGTGTCCCCCAGGGCTCAGTCCTGGGACCCCTCCTGTTTGGAATATACTTCTCTAAGGTACAGGCAAACACAGAAGGGCTGTGGCTTACCAAGTTCACAGATGACTGCAAACTAGGGGCCATAATCGACTCTCCGGCTGACACAGACATCCTCCAGAAGGGTCTCACTGAGACAGATACCTGGTGTCAGAGTCATGGCCTCAAGCTAAATGCCAAAAAGTGCATAGTCATCCCCTTTGGGAAAAACAAAGTACCCACAAACTACTACATAGGTGGTAGTCCTCTAAATACAGAAGCTGTAATTAGGGATCTGGGGACCCAAGTGGATATTAATCTCTCCTTTGATAAGCACATTGCCAAAGTGGTTAGAAAATCCTTCTATGTAGCCCACCTAATCACAAAAGGGTTCACTTCTAGATCAAAAGAGGTTATTGTGCCCCTTTACTCATCTGTCATCAGGCTCATCATAGAGTACAAAGCCCCATTTGGGATGTACCTTACTAGACACCTGCAATAGCTGGAAAGACCACAGAAGTACCTCACTATTAGGATTACCGGCCTCAAACAGATGCCCTATGCAGCTTGACTAAAGAAACTCCAGCTGTACTCGGTTGCATATTGCCTACTCAGAGGAGATCTCTGCCTGACATACAAGGTCATGTCAAACCCAGAACTGATGGACATGCTCCACCTAAAGAAAACCAAATCCCTTAGAGACACACGCTCTAGAGATCTAAACCTCACCACAACAATAAATAGGACATGCTGGAGGGATAAGTTCCTGCCCCAGAGACTTCCCTTGCTCTGGAACAAGATTCCAATCTACATTAGGCAGAGCACCTCAATGACCCTCTTCAAGAGAAGTCTGGATGAGTGGATGGGAAACTGAAAATTTACCCTGGGGATCAGTTCAGTGGCTCTGCTGACAGAGGCACAGGAAACTAATCTAAAAGGGTGGCGAAAGCCAACACATTCTGGCTAGGCTTATAAATGCCCTCAGGCAAATAGCCTAGTACCTACCTATGAACCTATTTCTGGATTTAATTTTTTTACATTTTATAGCACAATACACAAACACTAACAAATATCTGCTAAACAAAGCAATACTGTCTCACAATGAAAATAGACTTGGCATTAAAACTTCTCTGCCCTTGAAACTCACATTCATTGAAACAGCATTAAAACCCACACCACATCCAAAGAAAATGCATCTGGCCAGTGGTGGATAAAGATTACCTTTGGGCTGTTTTCAAATCAGAGGCCCTTTGCATACAAAACAAAAAACATACATGCGCTCTTTGATACACCTTCCTGACTTTATTAAATTATATTCCGTGTATAATACAGCACATTTGTTAGACTTAAGTTAGATCGCATTTTAAATTTATTGTTTGAACATTTTTGCAGTAGGCAATGAAGCAAAATGCATGCACCAATAACAACAAAACTGCCCTATTCAGAATATTTCCATGATAACAGTCTACTTATACACACAGTGGGCCGGATTCACAAAGACTTGCATGGACTCTAAGAGTAGAGTAAGACTCCATGCAGCCAACATGTCCACCGAGCAATCC
Organism: Protopterus annectens; assembly: GCF_019279795.1. Lineage (NCBI taxonomy): Eukaryota > Metazoa > Chordata > Ceratodontiformes > Protopteridae > Protopterus > Protopterus annectens. Next base: position 753,014,821 of record NC_056734.1, read on the forward strand.
AGGAACAGCCGGTAGGGGCGTGCAACACAGCTTCTAAAACAACTCTTACATGGACAGGGCTAGGATATGTATATTCCCTCAATTGCAGGTGAAAGCTATGCAAATGAGGTAAATTTGCGATCCGGGAAACCCAAACCTGTCCGAGTAAGAGTAGCGTTATTTGCAGAAATGTACTCAGTTGACAACTGAGTACGGTTCTGCAAATAGCAAAACGGAGCCGTGACAGCTCCAAAAAAAGGATGTATCCAGTTGAAGAAGCATGCCAATGGCCAAAAATACGGCCATTGGCAATGTTCACCGATGCAAAATAAAAATAAAAGTTTTTATTTATTTTTTTTTCTCCCGATCGCCGATGTTTAAGCATTGCACAGCGCCGCGCAAATGCACTGCACTCTAAAAAGCAGAAAACCAATAATTAAAATCCATAAATGTGGATTTTGGTGTAATTCTTAAATAACAATGCAAGTGAATGGCATGCCGAAGACAACATGGCTACCGAGTTGAGGCTGCTAAGGGGGGAAGCTCAGTCTAAGAGATGTAACCAAGCATTAGTAGGCAATCCTATGCAATGAGGGTAAGGATAGTGAATCGCAAGTTTACACAGCAAATTAGCACAGTCAGTGAAGTGTAGGAGTAGGATAAGGGGAGTATCAGAGTAGAAGATAGGTGACATCACGAGGGGGGTATATATGAAAGAAGTGAAGCTCATTGGAGCAGAGTGGCATGTATTTGCTGTCAGTTACTCATCACTGGAAGAGGTGTGTCAACAGGTACCCTAGCTAAAGGCAAGAAATTGAAGGTGTATGCCATGGATAACACTAATGTTTCTCGTAGAAGTGCTTACAATGTGTTTAGGCACGTGTGCACGTCTGTACATCCAAGTAAGACTGTGTGCGCGTGTGTGCGCCTGTGTGCATGCGCGTAAGCTGGAGTAAGCATGTCTAAGGTTGTTTAAAGTAGTGTGTGCGCGTTAGCGCCTGTGTGTGCGTGCGTTTAAGCAAAAATAAGCAAGTTGCAGTCCGTGTAAGTATGTGTGCGCACGTGTGAGCTTGTGTGCGCGTGTTAGCACTTGTGTGCATGGTGCTGCCACCCTGAGGAAACAGAAAGGGAAAAGGAAGCACAACAAATAGTAGGAAGTTAACCAGGGAGTACTAGCAGAGCTAGCAGGTGAAAACAATCAGAATCAGCCAATTACACAGGCAGTACACTAGCCCAGCCCAGCCCAGCACTTAAAACTCAGCAAACAACATTCCACTATGTTTTTCTCAGAGACACTGCAACACTGCAGTAAGCTAATAGAAGTGAAAACTGAAAAAGCTTTAGTGAGACAAAAAAATGTTAGGGGCTGCCATTGCTGTTATAAGGCGACATATGCAACATGCTGAGGGTGGTGACAATGCGAATGCTGCTGGACAACCCACAGCGAGGAGACGGAGAAGAGTGTACAGGCCCAGGGTAACCTATCAGGGGCTACATGAGCTGGAGATAGTGGAGCGCTATAGAGTGGACAGAGACCTCATGCAGCAAATTGTTGAGCTGTGCAGGCCACGCCTCACACACAGAACCAACAGACGGGAACCCATCCCAGTGGAAATCAAGGTATGTGTTGGCCTAAGAATACTAGCAACAGGTACCTTCCAGAGACCAACTGGTGATATGATGGGGATATCACAGGCATCAGCATCCAGGGTACTGCACCAGTTCCTGGATGCCATGTCAGCACATGTCGGTGATCATGTATATTTCCCCAATTTCTGTGAGGTACTGGCCAGCAATATGCATCTCTTCCAGCAAATAGCGGAATACCCTGAGGTAATGGATGCAATAGACTGCACGCACATATGCATCAAAGCACCAGCCAGTGAGCGGGGTAGGGTCTACTTTAACCGCAAGGGCTTCCCCTCCATCAACTGCCAGGTTGTGTGTGATGCCCAGGGCATAATACTGAATGTGTGTGCTGGCTGCCCTGGAAGCTACCATGATTCCCATATCTGGCATCTGACACAGCTGTACCAGACATTTGCCAATGAGGACATCCCTCAAGGTCACCTAGTGGGGGATGCTGGCTATGCACTGGAGCCGTGGCTGATGACACCCATCAGAAACGCACACACACCTGAACAGGAACGCCATAATGAGGCACAAGCACAAACATGAAATGTAATCAAGCATGTGTTTGGGTTGCTCAAGTTACGGTTCCGGTGCCTGGACACATCTGGTGGAGCATTGCAGTACTCACCAACTACATGTACCCAAATTGTCATGGTATGTGCTATGCTACATAATATGATCCTGTGAAAACAGCTGCAGCAGGACCAGCATAGGGCCGGGCCAAACAGCCCCCCACCATTGCCAAGGCCATCACAGGCAGAGCGTGACTCGGAGGAGGAACAACCTGAGCCTGCCCCAGTAGGCAGAAGGAGGCGTGCCCAGTATGCTTTGGCCTTGGCAAAGAGGCAACGCATAGCACATACACTGGCTCAGTAGGAACCCTGGAAATGATACCTCTCTCTGACACGCACATATAGTAAAAGGGATGCCTAACTTGATACTACCTGTTTTCAAACATGTATAGGGAGTGTAGTATGTGCATCCAACATAGGCAGCCCTGCAGCACCACCTGAGGCATGATTACCATGTGTTAAGCAATATAAAGCAGTGCTAAACAGCTTTTACCACCATTCAGTATATGTAAATAAAATTGCACACACTAACTAGCACAACTGTGGCCAATGTTGACCAATATTGGGCAACGTTCAGCAATGTTGGTTAACGTTGAGCAATGTTGGACAAGCTTGGTCTAAGTTGGGCATAGCCGAACAAAAGCCAACATGCTCATATTTGCTCTACTGGCCTTTAAGCAGTCTGGTCTGCTCAGTATGAAAATATAAAGCAGTGACAGGCCTTGAACCCAGGATACTGGGCACTATAGTCATAGTACAGAACCACTAAACCATGACAGTATTTAAGTGGTCAGCCTGTATGAATAAATGTTGATAAGGCTATGCAAAGTATCTCATGGTAACCCTGCAGGCATAGCATAATCCCCGTTGAGTTATGACACAAAGGTGAGTCCTGCAGTAAGAATAGAACCTGATTTTCAACACACATATAGTATTAATGTTAATATTGGTCATGTTCACACACATCAACAAATGTAGTGGACCTCAGACAGCAACATACTGAAAGGTCACACTGGGCATGCTCACACACTTGAATAAATGAGACAAATGTCAGGCAACAAAACACTGAAAGTCTGAACTGGGCATGCTCACACACTTAGGCCATGTCTGAGTACAGCAGTGGCCCACACATATCCGGCAGTTGCATGTTTTAACCCAGGAACCTCTCACTATCCAGCAATCTGCCTTGTGCACACAGTTATATGACAACAGACACATATATAATAAAGTGGAACCCTGTCATAATCAAATATGTTCTGCAGATACCTAGGTTGTTCATAGAAAGTGGGAAAGCAAAGAAGAAACAAAACCTGCAATCAGTAACATCAATAAACAATGTGTATCCCGAACATTATCATAGGTTCATAGGTTGATACTAGGCTATCTGCCCTAGGGCATGTATAAGCCTAGCCAGAGTGTGTTTGGCTTTCGCAACCCTGTTAGATTACTAGACTGTGCCTGTGAATAGTAGGTCACACAAGATAGCCCATTTACATTTAATTTATTGTACCTCTGTCTAGCAGGGACCCAGAAGATATCACAGGGGTAAACATACAATCACCTATACACATGTCAAGATGTCTCCTGTAGGTGGTCAGTGGTGGGCTCTGCGTATGCGGGACTGGGATCTCATTCCAGAGTGAGTGGAGCCTCTGGGATAGGAATCTGTTCATCCAGCATGTCCTATTAATATCTGTGCTGAGGTTTCATCCCTGGAGCATGTAGCTGTGAGGGATTTGGATATCCTGAGGTGGAGCATGTCCATTAATTCTGGGTTGGACATGGCTTTAAACAACAGGCAGAGATCGCATCCGAGCAGGCAGTAAGTGACTGAGTAGAGCTGGAGTTACATTAGTGGAACTGCGCAGGGCATCTGTGTGAGTCGCTAGATCTACCATGTGAGGTAATGTTGTGGCCATTACAGTTGCTGCAGGTGTCGGGTAAGATACATCCCAAATGAGGCTTTGTATCCAAGCATGGGCCTGATGAGTATAGGGGCACAATGCCCTCACTTGATCTAGATGTGAAACCTTATGGGATAAGGTGGGCTATATAGAAGGTCTGTCTAACCACTTTGGCAACATGATTGTCAAAGGTGAGAGTACTAACTACTCGTGTCCCCAAATCCCTTACAACTCCTACCGTACGTAATGGATTACCACCTACGTGGTAATGTGTGGGCATGTTGTTATTCTCAAAGTGGATGACTATGCATCTAATGGCATTTAGCTGTAGGCCATGGCTCTGGCACCAGTTATCCATCTCTGTGAGACCCTTTTTGAGGATGCTTGTGCCAGCTGGAGAGTTGATTATGGCACCCAGTTTGCAGTCATCTGCAAACATGGTCAGCCATAGTCCTCCTGTGTTAGCCTGTACATCACAGAAATATATACTGAACAAGAGAGGTCCCAGGACTGAGCCTTGTGGGATGCCACGTGTAACTGGTGTATAGGCAGACATGGCACCTGCAATACTGACCATGTGGGTGCTATCCCAGATCCAGTTAGCAATCCATCTTGTGACATATGTGTCAATATCGAAGCTTGTGAGCTTATGTATAATGCCCAAGTGGGGTATTGTTTTGAAGGTTTTTGCGAGGTCCAGGTAGGCTGTGTGGACCTGGTAATTGTTTAAAGAAGTTGAACAGGTTCAAGAGGCAAGATCTGGCCACAACAAAGCTGAATTGTATAGGATACAGTGTCTGTAGGTTCCTGATGTCTATGTGTATGAGTTTGATGACCATACGCTCCATAGCTTTGCAGAACAGGCTACTTAGGCTTATAGGGCGATATTGTCCGGGGTCCGTTGTGGCATGACCTCTGTGTAGCAGGACCACTGTTGCTGTACACCATTCCTTGGGTACATATCCTGTAGTGACTCTGATATTGAACAGTGACTTAATGTGAGGGTTATGTTCATCATGAAGCTCATTTAAGACGCAGGCCAGGACACCGTCTGGTCCCATTGATGCTGTGTTGTCTGCTTTGGATAGGGCAGCACTCACCTGTTCATCTGTGATGTCAGGGAGGCTACACTCTGTTGTGATGGACATTTGCTCTTTAGGGGGGATGGGGGGAGACATTTGCACTGAACCTGTTTGCCAGGATGTTAGCAATGTGTGTGGGTTCAGTGTATGTATTGTCATTATGCAGTAACTCACAGCATATCTGGGAGTTTCCACCCATGTTCCTGACATAACTAAAGAAGGACTTGTGATTGTCCTTAGTGTCTGGTGCAATGTTCCGTTAGAAGTGTCCCTTAGATGAATTCATGAGTGATCATATCTTTTATCTAGTACTGATCAGAGATGCCTTCCCTTTTTGGGTTTATGCTCTATCATGTAGTAGCCTCCTCCTTTCATTGTATAGCTTATTAATGGCCGGGGTCCACCAGACAGGTCCCCTGCCTTTGGAGGAGTGAGTCATGTTGTTATTTGTGATAGCACGATCCATGCATTCCAGTAGGTGTCCATAGAATGCGTTTGTAAAGGATTCAGCAGTCTAATCCATATGTACCACTGTCCCAGGGTCTTTGAAGGATACCACCTTGGTATGGAGACGTGTGACATTAGCTTCTGAGAAGTTCTTCACCGAGATTACCTAGGATGGGGGTGTGTACGGGATATGGATGTCCAGTGAGATAAATGTATGGTCTGACCTAACCAATGAGGGGTATACCTCTGTTGTGGAACATAGAGTCCCCATGTTGGTGATGATCAGGTCCAATATGTTTTCCCCTCTTGTGGGTGTGGTGACCAGTTGTGCCATAGCATTTGAGTTTACATTTTCTAGCAACTGTTGGGCGAGGGTGTTGGGGTTTGAGTAGTATTCCCAGTCAATGTTTGGGTAGTTGAAGTCACCCAATATAGTGGTGTTCGGAGAGACCTTCATATTCTCCAGTGTTCCCAGGAATACCGAGTGGGGTTCCTGAGTTTGTGAGTGTGGTCTGTAGCAGGCTACAAACTGAAAGGCAGTTCTGCCCACTGTTAGTTGCACATGTATGGTCTCTGATGCTTTGTGCAGTGCTACCAACCTGGAGGTGTGTGTATATGTGATGTGTATGGATACTCCCCCTATTTTTGTTGGCCGGTCTGAGTTTCGTGTCCAAAAAGCATGGTATGCAGTATAACCTGGTAGTGCTGGTGTGCTTTTGTGAGCCTGAACTAGGTGTCTGTTACTGCACAGATATCGACATTCTCCATACTGAGGAGAGTCCTGAGTGCGTGCATTTTGAGGGCTAGACATCTGTTGTTGATCAGCATTACCCTTAGTTTCTTTTACCTTGTAACGTCTATGGAGGTGTGTTTGTCTTTTGAGCCTTGCTTAAAAAAGCCACTATGGGGGTGGCAAGAGCTTTAGCCAGTATTCGAAAGTCTATGGGTGACAGGTGCAAGCCGCCCATAGCGAAGCTACGTGGCATGTCGAGCATGTCATCCCAGGCTGACAGACACTGTATCCCCTTTGAATGACAACAATATGTTAGCCAACTGTTAAAAGTGATCAGTTTGTCTGTATACTGTGACATCATTTTTGGTGAGGGTAAGATGCTACACAAGTTCAGGGTCATAGTGGCCTGGGCTACATGATCAGAGAGCTCCTCTATGTCTCATGTCATGTAGTGCAGGGAGGAATGCCTGAGGTTATTCACACCAGCATGGACAATGATGAAGCCATATTTGTACTTGCTTTGGAGTGACCTGAGTGCATGTGTTATGTGGCGGATCCTGGCACCCTTACAGACAGCTCAAAGTGACCTTCTCCTTGTTCAGCCTGGTGAGCGGGACGTTAGTGTGTCTGACAATAAGAGTCACCTATTACAAGTGTATTAGGTGTGTTGTTTAGCCCTAAGGGCAGTGACTGTGTGGCACACTGACTTTGTGAACTATGTGATATGTGGGTATTGTTGTGGGGTAGCAGTTGTTTGTGTGTCTGCTTTGTAGGTCTCTGCTGCTTAGGCAGAGTTCATTTAGAGCCTCCGAGTATGTTTTAGTGTGGTAATGTAGTTTTGTTTGCTGTCGCTATAGGTCTATGTAAGACTGGATTTGTGGTGTGTGTGGTTACCTTCATCACCTGATAGACTGTGCCAGTCATGTGTCAAGAGAGCTCAGCCTCCTGTTTGTCCATATAGTTGCATCTCTCACATATATCTGAGTTTGTTGGAAGGAGGAGAGGGTTGTCTGTGTACATAAGGCAGTTGTAACATTGCATCAAAATTCCAATATTCACCAGCTGTACTGGAGAGTACAGACGAAACTGACCTTTGGACATGCCAGGATATTATGATGACATACCCTGTTGACTGATCACAAAGGGTGTTAAGTGTGTAAAAGAGTATAACAGGGGTTTAGTGCTCATGTTTGTCATTGTTTTGGAAAGATTATCTGCGAAGGAGTCCAGACAGAACCATGACACCTCCTTCAGCTATGTCATAAATAGCAATGTACACTCATAAATGTCCTGAGTCAGGGCCAACTGCACCTGACTGACAATGCCTACATCCTGTCAGACAGGCCCATATATACATACCCACCTGCCACTGACAAAAGGCCCTATCATCATACCAGGAGATATCACATGTAGAATGGGTAAACAGCTCCTTCCAAAGCTGAAAACATGGCATCAATTGGATTACATCATTTCCATATATGTGTCATAAGTGAACTACAGAACAAACAGACCCTGCACCTGAAAAGTCTTTTGAGCCTCACCCTATCTACAAGATCTGAAACTGTTGAATGTGTTACAGCAACATATGGCACACCCCACAAGTGTTGGTACACAACAGACCATGGGAACTTTAGTCCTATAAGCCTATGAAGTCTGAACTGCAAGGCCATGGAGTCCATCATGATTGAAGTCATAAACAGAGCTATTGGAAGCCAACAAACACACAACCCTACCAACTGTGGTATGTTCATGGGCAGATCATGGTTCCCAAACCTGCTAGACTGTATGCAAGGCAGCCACCCAGGACATACATCACTGAAAGGAGCTACACACGTCCCACATAGACTTTGAATAGCCCTTTATCAACATGTCGTATCCACAAAATCCAAACAAGTGAATAACGAAAAATAAACTTGTAAAACAAAACAGGTAGCAGCAAAGCCAATGCTCACCAATAAACAAAACGAAAATTTAATAAAATAAAGCGCTTTTCGTTTGCTACTATTAGCAAACTTCTTCAGACAATGTTACCATGTTACAATCAGGTTATATATACCTCCCCCTATTAATTAAGTAATTAGTTAATCAAATTAAATTAACTTCAAAAAGAAATTAACTTAAAAAAGAAATACTTCTCTACATTACTTGATATATATACTAAATACATCCACTTACTTGAATACAATAATATTATTACAAAATACTTTAATAAAAACTTGTAAAGTTGAAAAACGAAAAAGTAGTATTTATAATTAGTATTTTTTAAAAGCTTTAAAAACTTTAAAACCATGTTATGTTAGTTTAAATTACCATGTGGGTCCTTAAAATTCTTATGGACACTTTGGAACATATTAATGTGAATTTAAAACATAAAAATAATGTAAACCACCAATAATTACAAACTCATAACAAATATAACTATTCATTTTCCTATATTATTGAATTTTCTAAAATCATCTCTTCAAGCTTTTAAGCTTTAACACACTACTCAAACTACAATTTTCATTTATGCCTGGTAAATTGTATGCATTGAGCTTGATCTGCCAAAATAACTCAAGTTCCTCCAATTTCAATGGTGTAGGGCCACCTCTTACATCTGGATTTGGTTGGTCAATCACTAAGAATTTAAAACTATGCCCAGGGTAACATGCTATATGCTTTGCCAGGGCATTATCTTGTTTATTCTTACTAATGGCATAGGAATGCTCATATATACAATCCCGGAGTCTTCTCTCTGTCTTACCCACATAAAATGCTTGGCATCCCTGACATTGGGCCAAGTACACCACCATTCTAGTATTACAATTAGCCTTACACTTCAACTTATACGGAACATTATGTACAGAAAATCTATTAGACTCCGTTACTAGTTTACAAAAATTACAATTTTGGCATTTATACATTCCAGTAATTTTTGGCTGTTTTTTCTTTTGTTGTTCATATAGTGCCTTCAAATTCATCCCTTTCCTGAAAGTAGTCCCAGGATATTCTCCCATTTTGGTTGATATATTAGGGTTACTTGCAAAAATAAACCAATTTTTTCATAATATGCCTATACAATGGTAACTAAATATGTTATAAGTTGTAATAAACTTTGTTTCAAGTACTTCTTGTGTTTCCTATCTCACATCCAATCATCATGATTATTCATGGCAACTGCTAATGAGGACCTTCATTTGCTATTGATAGGTAGTTAGTTCTAGAGTAGGGTATGTGTCTGAGATGATAATGTACCACTCAAGCATGTTCTGCTTTTTGACGTTACAAGGTTTAGATCAGTACAGTGTGTAGCTTGTATGGAGTTTAATCTGTTTACATGGAGCATGTCCAACACCTGTGGGTTTGGCCTAGCTTTGTATGTTAGGCAGAGGTAGCCTCTGGGTAGGCAGTATGTGACACAGTGTAGCTGTGGTTTTGTAAGACAGTCTGCATAGGGCATCTGTTTGAGTCCGGTAATACTCTTTGTGTGGTATGTGTCTGGCATCTACAGTTGCTGTGGATGTCTTCTGAGGTGCATACCAACAGGGCCATTGTACTCTATGTTGGGTGTTATGACTGATGAGTACAGTGGAACACTGACCTCTATTTCCATGGATGACACACCTTTTATGATGACATGTGGACCGTACACACTTTACATGACTACTGTGGCACTGTGATTATCAAAAGGGACACTACTGTTCATCTGTGTCCCGTAGTCTCTTATCACACTTTCAGGGTCGAGTAGACTACCATCTATGTGGTAGTTCATGGGTACAGGGTTTTTAACAACAGGGATGGCAATACGTGTACAACATTGAGCTTGAGCGTACATATGAACATCCGGTGGTGTACATTTAGATATACATATCGGCACATATACAGTCCACCTGTCCTGATGTGAATATCAATTATGCAAAGGTTGAGAGGGATACAGTTATGTAATGATATTGCACAGTCTTGTGCAGAATGCATGGAAGGTATTCTCAGCCCATGTATCTTTAGCAGGACCCCCTATCTGGATGACTAAACACCTGACAAATCATACCCACCACGTTTAAACACCACATGTCATATGCCAGCACTGTATGCTGTGTTGTTTGACATGCACTACAACCTACATATAAGTTTGCACATAACAACCTGCACCAACATATAAATGTCCACCCTTCACAAACAGTTGCAGTATGTCCCTTGCTCTATGCACATGTTCAGATGCTACTATATCAGACACATATATATCTTGCCATATGTGTGTGCCATACACACACAGGGACCACACTGTTGTAAGTCCGTACACCTCACGGATGACCTGTTGGGCCTTGCTACAACATGGACAGTTGTCACATGTATGCATACAGTAATAGTACAAGAGTATATATATAGCTGCAAATGATACATTACTATACTAGCCTGGTACAGCAGTTGCCAATGCTAAGCTACACATTATGTGACTATCACGCATGTCTTACTCTGTGACATCCAAGTTTATATAGGTGTTTGCACTACTCCCCCAAACTGCCATTAAACACAGTACTGTACAGACCATTGATAACATGTTCAGATGTTTGACATATAATGATGACGTACATATGTCACAGTTATGTCCCACTGCACACAGCTCCACACCAATTTCTCCATACCAGTAGTTGTGCATGGCATCAGTGCATACATACCTACTGCTGCCACATATGCATGTTTCAGAGTATGTACAGTACTATTCATAAACATCTACTACTTGCCAGTAACTACAAACTGTTACATACCTGTTTGTCCCTTTCAGGTCTGTCTGTGTATGCTTTGACAATTATCTTTTTTTTTATTTAGTAAGGGTTCTTACTTAAGTTTGCTTTTTGGTTATTAATTACTTTTTTTTATTAATAAATAACTTTCGTTTTTAATTGAGTATATATATTTGTTACTTAATTATATATTTTTTCTTAAGTGCTATAGTTTGTCATTACTCTACAGGAGTTGTACAGTTGCTTACACATGCAATGTAATGACTGCATGTGGGGATAGCAAGTACAATCTGCTTTTATAGGTATCTGCGCATGTGCAACTGATGCCCTCTGCACCAATTGTTGTCCAGCATTTGGTAAATGCATACAGCCTGCTGTATGGTAATTGCAGTACTCACTGTCATAGCAACCCAATGCTGTAAATTGCTGAGGTATGTAGGCGTAGCCCTTTCAGATTTCCAGAGTGGGGCCCATGCTTGTTTGCTGTGGACACTGTTGTGTAAGTCAGAAGGTTGGTATATGTCTTATTAATGAAGCTAGAGGTGTAGACAGTGATGTGCATGTTGTACTCAGACCTGACTGTTGCCACTTCCAGTACAGAGCTATCAGTGTAGGGTTTTACTCACCCCTACAAATGCTTACACAACATTTATGTGACTATGTAGTTTCTTTTATACTCATATAATTAACTGCCATACAAATGTAGTTATTGGGAAGTATTCTTTTGGCACATGAACTGTTTGTGAACTGTTATACTGTGAATATTAATGTACTCACTTCTACAGGGTTTGTGTTTTTTATTGTTGACATTAGCACAGGGTTTGCAGGACAACTGGACAATTACAGTACTAAGTATGCTTGCCTACACCCTTGGTAGACCCTAAACACACAAGTATCTTTTAATTGTGGGGGGATGCTTACATACAGAGAGCATTATGTCTTAATGTGTGAATATTATCTTACTGGACTTAAAGGATTATCAAGGCAGGTGGTCTGTCTGCATAGTTCCCAACTGTGAACTTATCCAGATGGTAGCCAGAAGTTACACTGATATTCTTTGGCTGTGCAACTCACAGGTGTTTGCAGGACTGGTACAATGGCATTGTTACAGTCAGTTGCTACCAGTATATGGCTACATCCTTTGGTATTTCTATGTTGTACTCCTACATAAGGGTATGCTTGTGGAGGTGCTACCAAAGTTATTTGCAGAGTGTGTAACAGCAGAATAGCTTATATGCCTGTGTGTTTGTGCCTCTGCCAGGCCTATGGAACACTCAGATACATATTTGCATGGAGTCAGGGATGGGTAGTTAAAAGTGAGGTACACCTTACACATAATAGGGACAGTAAACGTAGACTTGAGTGAAGCAGTGCATATGGATTTGTACTCCTTTCATGAAGTACAAGTGGTGTCTACTGTTATTATTGTCAATATTCATTGTGTAATACCCCACCTTTCTGCCTGATGTCAGTACTTTTCTGAGGGATTCAGAGGGACACAGCTAAAATATGTTTCACAATCAGGGACATCCCTGGAAAGTTGTCACAGTTAGGATGTATGGCCTCTGCCCTAATTAGATATGCCACTGTTTGTCCTGCTATGATACTGTGTGGGGGTTGTAAAGTGCCTCTGTAACATTATTTGCTGCTTGAATGGCTGCTTCTCACATCACACTCATGTAATGCAATTCCACAACAATTGCTGGTAAAGATCCACAGAATAAGCTTTGTGTTATGGCCTTCCTATTTTTCCTTTACATTCACTCATTGTAATGCATGATATTTTTATTTCAGCACCAAGTTATTGTATATCTGCTGTGGCTTAGTGGTACTTCATACAGTCTAGTGTGTCCAAGGTCTGGGGTTCAAGACTGACAAAGTTTTTTTATTTTGCTGCTGAGCAGAACAAGGACCCTGACATAGAGTGACTAAGGCACTTTTAAGCAGTTGTAAGTGGGTTTGCGTGACGCTTAGTGATGCTTAGCTAAGCGCACACATGCGCACACTCGCTCAAACACACTTACTACTGCTTAAAAGTGCTTACTCCCGCTAACCCCCGTGCTAATTTCTTTGAAAGAAAAGAAAATGGGGAGATAGGAAAGTGGTGAAAAAGGGGGCACAAAGAGGGAAAGACAGTAGGAAAACAAGCTCGGGATGTGCAGGATGGGTGTAGGGAAGGTCCATAGCTGCCCATTTCTTTACCAGCAACAGCTGTGCATATGCAATGAATTTGGAGTGCAATTTGAAACCTTCCACCCCTGGGAGAGGGGTGAGGACAACAAAGTATGTTGTACTGCCAATTATAATTATCAGTTTACATGTCCAGTGGACATGTGTGCGAAATGGGCAGATATGTATGGGGCGTAATTTTTTTGTGGGTACAGATTGCCCTTTTTTGTTTTTTTCAGGTGAGAGTGGAAAGTGAGGTAGAGGAAGTAAGTTTATTTGGGGAGGTAGGTTGGGGAGGTCAACAGACAAGACAAACAAGATGCATACAGGGGCGGAGTATGACACATGGGGTGGGTGAACACAATTGACGGGGACGGATGTTTGGAAATCGCAAGCCCAAGGACCCACAGGTGCTAACAGTGGGAATGAGATCCCCACCCAAGGGCAGTCACCACTGAACCTTCACACACCCGAGGATCACTGTGCTGGGGACTGCGTAGGAGGGGCAGGCTCACCCGTGAGTCACGCCACTCTCACCTCGAGTTGGCGTAGGGGATCAGCGACTAAACACTGGATCTCCCTACGCACCACAACCCGGACCCTTCAGAGGGTGACAGGTGGCCCTTCTCCACCCACGCTTGCAGGGGGGATGAGCCCCATCCCCTGCAGTGCTTCCACCCGAAGGTGGCACAGGGCCAACGGAAGAGGGTAGCCCGGGCTGGGCACCAGACCTGCTGGTGCCAGGTGCAATCACCAGCTGAGGAGGGATGGGGGGGTCCGCTGGGATCGGCCTTCCCATTTGTTCTGTGATTAGGTGTGTTTAATTACAACATAGACAACAGCATTCCAAATTAGTTGTAACAGCATGCAGTAATATTCCCATTAACCCAACACACGAGGGTTACAACAGTTGAACAGCAAGCATAACACATGCATATTTTGAATGACAGTGGACATTCCAACAGCATGCAGGGATGATTGGTGGCAACAGGCCACCAAGATTGTGGTGTTTGAACAGGGCACATGCATCAAAGTAAGTGCAGATTTTATAGAACAATAGGACATATGTCCCAACAAATTTTTTTAGATTAGACATACCCATTGAGGTGTGGAATTGCATTGTTTATGCACATGGAGTAGGGTGTAAAAAGAAACCTCCATTAACATCTTATTAGTACTTTTACTCTACACTACATTCCTATTGACTGCAGGTGTATATCCCCTACATGTATAATTACACTAGGCAACATGCATTAGATTGTGTAATGGGTTTGGCTAGTTTATATACCTGACCTATATCTGACATACTAACTGTCCAAGATGCAGATGTTACTGCTACATAGTTGTATTTTATTTTTATATTTATGTATCTACATATCTGGATGTGTTCATGTGACATTTTCACTTACTTTCTACAGAACCCTACATTTCATGTAGCACACTCACATTTCTGGAGAACACCTTGACAAGCTACTCGTGTGCCACATTTACATAAGCATGACAGCCATTTACCAACTGTTGAGGACTGTTATACACTTCACAGCTACTGGCACTTTCCTCATCCACTTTATATGGGACTGCACAACTGTGGGTTGACAGCACTTAATACAACAGTACTATTTATTTACTGCAAGGGTACAACAACATTTCAAAGTAAGTGACACAGACACACTCCAAGTATTATACCTTTATTAATTACATTGAACACTCTTTTCTACAGGCTCTCTCCTTTATTTGATATTACAGTGCATACGGAAGACCTATTCAGGACATATTATACCTTTATTGATAGGTTACAACACTCTTTTTCAGGCTCACTCACTTATATTAAATGACAGTACATGCAGAGATAGTATTCCAGACTTATTTTACCTTTATTACTGGGTTAGTACACCTTCTGACTCTCTGACGTTTGTTATATAACAGTACATGCAGAGTATTTACTCAGGGCATTTTATAGCTGTATTATTGGGCTACAACACTTTTTTCATGCTCTCTCACATATATTATATAACAATACATGCAGAATAATTACTAACCTGCCTGGTGGCGCAGCCTTAGCTGCCTATCTGCATAGGCTTGCTGATTCATATCACGAACACCTGCAGCTGTGAAGTAAATGAAGGGATATTGAGACATACCTATCCATTATTTAGACTATATTAGCATGTCTTACATACTGCATTCCATGGCTACCTACTTAGTAGTGGGGCATCCTGCATATGATAGGCCTCCTGGATCCATTGGTTCAGAAGGTCTTGCTTCTGTCTCTTCAGGTCTGCATGGTGGTGACGGACTTGATCACCAGTCCGAGGGACGCCTGTGGCACTGGTGAGTTCATGAGCCAACCGGTTCCACGCCTCTGCCTTATACTCCGTTCCTTGGAACTGGCCCTGCAGGAGTCAAGACTCATGACGATGGACTAGTAGCCAAACCATGTATTTTGACTCCTCGATGCCCCAGCGTTGCGCTCGAAAGCGACTTCCCTCTCCAGCACCAGACATTCTAACTGCAGCTGTGGGATGCAATCAGTTATGGCGAGTATTCCCACCTATGGAGCTTAAATATGCCGCATTTCACGCACTTTTTTGTGATTGGCCGTTTTTGAAAATTCTCGGCTGACTGCAGACCTGCTTAACAATGGTTAATCTAACATTTATAAGTATATATATGTTAACAGTGGATGTTTACCCTAAGCTGTCGTGGCTTAGTGGTTCAGTACTTTGATTATGGTGCACAGTGTCCTGGGTTCAACCCTTGTCATTGCTTTTTATTTTACTACTGTCCAGACAGGTTAGGGGGTGTGGCTGTGTTTAAGCAACTTTGCTCTACGTTGCTCCACGTTGCCCGACGGTGCGCTCGTTGGCATGGCGCGCACCTCCACACAAACCGATTGTGCTGAGTAAAGCGCTATTAGCTATGGGCAACTACATTGCACTGGATAAAGCGCTGCTTAACTACGGGCAACTATATTGCACTGGGTAAAATGCTGCTTAACTGCGGGCAACTATATTGCGCTGGGTAAAGTGCTGCTTAACTGCAGGCAACTATATTGCGCTGGGTAAAGCGCTGCTTAACTGCGGGCAATTATATGTCAGGTTCCTTTATAAATATACATTTTGTTCACTGATACATGGGCCATTTCAATGCTTTTTAGTAAAAATTTTATCATATATGTCAGGGATTATTTCATATACTGATTTTGAACATAAAATAGGAAGGGGAGTGGTGGGACTCGAACCGTGAATGCCTCCTCTTTGTGCAAATGCTCTACCACTAAGCTATTACTATTTTGCATAATTTGCATACATGTTCCTTATTATACTCTTCCGTGTCGAGATTGCTAACTGCAGATAAGCAATGGGCACACCCACGCACACACACGCAAATGCGGGCAGCTATATCAGGAATTAGAAAAAAAATTAATGTTTTACTTTTTATAACTCTGCTGGGGGTTTACAATGTCAGGGAGTGTGGTGTTGGGTACATGAACCTTTGAGCGGACTCGCTCTTGTGTGTTGACATTTTGCATTTACCACACTTGCAGGGGCGTGGCCATTTACACTGCTCGGCAGTCGGACATGCCCCCTGCTTGCCTGCATGGTCCGTGTTAAACTTGGGGTAGAATATTCATGGCATGCTAATGTCATCCTGTTCAACTGCAGCCTCCGAGTAAGACTTCTTTAGTCTTACATGGAGGATTCGTGAATCCGGGGGAGTATGTATTTTATATATATATATATATATATATATATATATATATATATATATATATATATGTATGTATATATATATATATATATATATATATATATATATATATATATATATATAAATACAAATAGAGAATCACAGTAGTGTAAGGCATAGGCATGTTGCACAGCTTCTTGCACTTATTTTCAATTGGGGGGGCAAAAGGCCAAACACCAGGGACACATTTTAAACATTGCTTGTATAATTTTGGAAAGTTGCTTGCATAGAATGTTGTGTTACCACTGTACATTTCACTGCCAAGTCTTGAACTCAGAACTCTGTGCACTATAGTCAGAGCAGCATACCATTAAGCTAAATCAGCAGTTTCCTGAGAGACAGGAAGACAAACTTAAATGGCTATCATTTAGTGAATTTATTTCTTACTTATCACCATAGCTCTCAACCTCCTAGCACAAAAATACAGAACAAAGCCAATAATGGGGGAATACAGCCCCAAAATAGGGACACATTTCAAATACTGATCTTATAAACTTAGAAAATTGCTAGCATAAAAGGTTTTGTTTTACTGCTCCTGAAAACCAGAAATTTAATGGAGAACAGAACAAAACAAAAATGTGAGGCATAAATTCACAAGTGATGGTGGCTAGGGACTTTAGGCTCTTTTTACCTGCAACCAAAGTGCAGGGTTTGAGCCTGTGTGCCTCTAGCCACCAGATGTATCCTGTTGGGGGCATTTTCACACACACACACGTTTTCATTCCAAATGTTATCAAGTTTAACCTGTGTCTTTTATCAGATTCTAGCAACATATGAATATGTTACAGATCAGTTGTTTATTAAGGTATTAACATTCAGTGCCACTCTGGGTAACAACATTTTAAAATGTGCATCCAGACAAATTACAGGAAATAAAACCTTCCACTGTTTTGCAAACTCTCCAATTGTTTTACTTTTAAAAATAATATCTGCAATTCCTTCATGACAGGATTAAAGTATTTTGAGTAAGTGCAGAACTAGGCTATTTAAGGATCATGAGGAGCTTTCACTCCGTAACAACCTTTGAAATATAACTTAAAAACATCCCTTCCCATCAGCACATCATGCACTGTGTGCATTCTGCGTCTCTTAGAAAGTACACTTGTGTTGATATTTACTGTATAAAACACTCTACATGCACCAAAAAAAACAAGTACATCACTGATTAATACATTGTTTGCATAGGAACTGTAAAATAGCTATTAAGGATTCCACGGTAGCTGCCTTTTTAGAAGTTGGCACCACCTTTAGGATGGCAACAAGGTAAAGAAATGTAAGCTGCAAACTTCCCAAGAAGACAAACCAAACAGTCATCAAAAGCAGCTGCTAAATATAAACACAAAAATTAAATAAATGAACATGTCCACATCTAGTCATTTATCAGACTAAAATAATTAACTTTATACCTGGATGATAGAACAGTACCTTCTGCCCAAATGGCAGTTTAGTTGGAAGAAAGGAAATCTGCCATTCCCGAATGGCATATTGCATACCTCCTGTATTCAAACAGAAACAGCATAGTTGATGATAGTTCCGTGGCTCTGCAGTTGGAAGAAAAGGAAATCTGCTGTTCCTGAATGGCATAGTGCATAAATCCTCCTGCGACATCCCGTATTCAAACAGGTGCTCGTTCGGGACAGTTCAGACATCGCAAGTGCTGCAAAAGCTGATGCAATTGCGCACCCCCCCTTAATCTATGGCTCTGGCATACATGATGATACTGGACTTAACTGAGAACAATTTAAATGAGACTGGAATGAATGTCTTTATCTGTTAATTACCCAAACCTGTGCTGAACAGGTGCCAGTCTCTCCTTTATGGGCCAAGTCTTTTCGTACATTTTACAATCAAGTCTGCAAACTGTGATTTGGTTAAGAATGCTTTATTAGATGTTAACAATATCTGAATAGTCTCCAATAATAGTGCTGATAAACAATAATAGTCTGTAGAAATTCTTTAATATTCTGGAATGCTGGATAACAATAACAGTGCTGATAAATATATCCATAGTTTCTACACATATATTCTGATTCTCCTGAATAATATAAACTGAAGCAGTCTTTTCCTCCTGAATAGTATCGTTAATGCTGGATATTTGACCTGACTTTGGTACTCAGACTTGAGTGTCTGTACTGCAAAGACCTTTCGCATATCTGTCCAAAAGCTAACAACTGATTTAACTATCAGTGTCTGAAGTATTTCCTAATAATACCAAAACCCTGTAAGGTTCTACATGCCTCTTTACCCATAGTTTTCAGGCCTTGTCTTGCAGATGCCTGACAGTGCCTGCCTATTCTAGCATTCTATTTCAAGTACACATATCTTTCCCTTGAGAAAGGATCATTCTGTAGCTTTCCCTTGACAACTGTTATTTCATCTCATGCTTAGCCACCAAGATTATCTTTTCCTTTCTGCTAAACCGTATTTCTCTGAAACTGAATACATACATGAAAACACATTTCTGACTATATTTTAGGCCTAGTATTCCATCTTATGCCTAATAATGGATCTATGTCAGATGATCGAGTTTTCAGAAACTTAAAATTCATGCAGTCGAGACCATATGATCGAGTTTTCAAAAACGCTAAATAAAAAAAAAAAAAATAAAAGACAAAAACAACACAAAAATATACCTTTTTATGTTGTTGCAGGGGGCAAACACCCTGCACCCCCCCCCACCCCTTTCAAATTATATATGCCAGCTCTGAGATCACACTACAGTGAGGAAAAGGATAAATTTCCCGATGTGCACTGTACCGCGATCTCTGTTCAAAAGCTTTGGGTTTTCAAAATCTCAATCATATGGTCTCAACCATATGAATCTTGAGTTTCTGAAAACTTGATCAACTGAAAGGGACCATTAACAACTACTTTAAAGTGAAACAACTCTATCTAACAAAGACTAAAGATTAAGACTGTGAACAGATTACAGTCTAAGGAAATTCCCTATGTTTGTCAGGTAAAAATATTACAGTTAAAGGAATTTACAAATGTAGAGGGTGAATGTGTTGGTTGTGAACAATATTTACAAAGAACACTGGACCCAAGTAATGTTTTCTGGTACTTGTTAAAACATATCCCAGCAGTATAATTTGAGTTTAACAGCTGATGTTAACTGGTTGAGCAGTTCGTTATTAGGACATCTGAGTCCAGTCACACACAAAATGATCCCACAACACTAGTAATCTTGTACTCTTGACAACACACCCCTTAGAAATGACCCAGTAGTCAGGGACTTAGAGACACACATAGAGAGTAATCTAGCCTGTGATCATCACATGTCTGCAGTGGTGAGGAAATCATTCTATGTTGCAGAACTTATAAACAAAAGTATTGCATCTAAGTCCAAGGAAGTTATTCTTCCACTGTATTCAGCATTCATCAGATCTATCATTGAGTACAATGCAACTTTTGGTATGTACCTAACCAGGCACATCCAACTGGAACGTCCACAGAGGTTCCTCATTAAAAGAATATAGGACATAAGTAATATGTCCTATGCAGACTGCCTCAAGGCCCTATTCCTGTATTCTGTCTCCTACAGGGTTTTGAGAGGAGATCTATGCCTGGCATACAGGCCATTTTCAGATCCCACTCTAATGGACCTCATGCATATCCACAAAACAAGTAGCACCAGAATTACCCATTCTAAAGACTTAAACATTGCCTGTGATATAAACAGGACCTACTGGAGAGCAAGGTATGTATCCCAGAGACTACCCCATCTATGGAACAGGCTCCCCATCCATGTGAAGCAGAGATCCTCCCTAATCCAATTCAAGTGCAACTTGGACAATTGGACGGGAAACCGTGAATTCATCCCTGGTTTGGCTCCTATGTCTCTAATGGACACAGGTAACCTGTAAATGGTTAATCTCCCAGGCCTATGCTTACACTTATCAAGGGCATCAGAACTTGTCAGAGGTTTGGGGTGCATGGCTAGGCTTAAAAAGGCCCTTGTGGTCGTTAGCCTAGTATACACTTATGAACCAAGCTTGTGCTGCATTCACAGATTTGTAATACTGTTTTTAAAATTAGTCTTTGATGTTAATAACCCTTCCTCAACTCAATGACGTTCCTTAAAAAGTATATATAATACAAAAATGCTATAGTAAGCACCAGAAGATTTCAAACACTTTTACAAAAAAAAAATGCAGTGTGGAAAGATGCATAATAAAATACTGACAGATCCACGAGAGTAAAATGAAAATATTTCCTTCTTTCTGGCACTCTTAGGTTTGATTCAAGTGAAAGAAAAATAATTTGTGATGTTAAAAAAATAATGTGTGGGTGGAGTTTTCATCTTTAATTACATCTGAAAACCAAACTTAAAATCCTTGTTTCTTTCTTTTCTTCAAACTGAGAACTATAGCTCCAGGCTTTATTATTAATCCAAGGTGTGATGCCAGTAATCCGTGACGTGACTGAAACAGCACTTTGAATACCCATGCTTCACAGACATTATTTTTAATGGCTCTGCAGTCAGAATCAATTACCAAACTCAATTATTTTACCACTCCTAACCTTTGTGAAGTAATGGATAAGACAAACGCAAGTACAAAAATAAATTTCACAAAAGACAAAGCATAGCTGGTTTTAAGCACCAGCAAACCCTTCTGTCACTGCGGCCCCTCAACCACAACCAGTTAATCTTACTTCAAAAATTTGTTACACATTTGTCAAATCAACAAAAGCTAATACAGCAATCATAATAAAGTGGGTGGGTAATAATAACTGCTGGGGTGAGGAATCCTAACAACTGGCACTCCTTCTTCTACTTTAAAATTCAATACATCTTTGGCTGTATTAACAGTGTTTTATAAAGTACCAAGCTTCATAATTTCATTAAATTTTTATCACCGACAATAGAATCCTTGACTTAATTAAATTCTAATAATGGAAATTCTGCCCACTAAACTTAACATCAAAGCTGGATTTAGACATCTATGATACCCATGACTCTGGGTTGGGGCCCTGCAAAAGCTGCTGCTGGTTTTTGGGGGGATGAGGAGAAAAAGATCATTAATTCTCCAGTTATATGTTTTATCCTAAACAGGATTGTGATATAATCTTGTTAGGATAAAGCTGGTAATCAGCAAATGAACATGAGTGAGGTAAGCGGAAGAGATCAGAAACCCAGAGTAACCCATCTCATTATTTACCTGGGATTTTAAAAAGAGCAGACTCTCCTAATCTTCAGGTATGGTTTTCTCTTTTAGGGAGTTTTTGTATGTACATGCAAATTAATAATAGCTTATTTAAATTCTGTTTGAGAAGTAATTGTTCAAGACGTTCTATTTTGTTTATCATTTTTTTTAGTTAGATGTATAACTCAATGAAATAATATTTAATTAGTTTAGATCTGTAAGTTAATAGATATTTCAGATGGAAGAATGTATGTGAAAAGGAATTAGAAGGGGATTAGTTTATCATCAGAAGTTCATTTTAGGAAGTGCTTTTAATTAAAAGACAGGGGAGGGGCTTATATTATAAAAGGAATGGTGGGGAAAATTATGTTATCCTGATGAAGTCCCACTGACCGGGATGAAAGTGCTTAATGTGTTTTAGCTTGAGGAATTCGTTATTCAATAAAACAGTGTGAATTGGTTTTCTCCTTGTGATTCAGTTGGTGGTTTTTGGGATTCTTTTATAGAGTTTTATAAATACTAGCAGAACACCATTATAACTCAACATTTTTGTTCAAGAATTCTGGGCAACGCCAAAATAATGGCAGAATAAAGCCTCAGAATCAGGAACGCTTTTTAACTATTACTCTAACTCACTTAAAAATCTTAATAGATTAACACATTTTGCATCATTATGCATTTTTTTGGACAACAAGTAGTATGAAACTAATGTCTGGCATTACTGAATGTCTGAAATCCTGAAAGATTTACCAGAAAATCAAAATTAATGAGGGACTAGGCAAACATAGACAAAAATCAGGGGCATTTTTGAAATCAGGGAGAATGACAGGTATGCATTACTCCTGATGACAGCTAAACAACAGTCACCAGTCTGGTGTGTCAGCACTAGTATTGCACAGTGTATTCCTATTTGCTAAAATTTGTATACAACTTGTTCTGTAACTATGCTTGTGTAAGTGTGTGGTGGTTTGCAGTATAAGAGTAACAAGCAGGCTAAAATTTATTTCACTTTCCATCACAAACATCATTGGTGTTGCCATTATGCTTGCAGGGTATTTAAGAGTAACAAGTTGGCCATATTTTGTTTTACTTACCATCACAAGCACAGACCTTACACATGATATATTGTATGGTATCTTTAGTGGTTTGGCCGGAAGAGGTTGTAAGTGTGAAAGCAATTGCTCATCATGGCAGTGGCACAGTGAGCAGCATTGCTATTTCACACTGCTTTGTTCCAGTTCAGTTCTTGGCTGCAGCTTTTTATATAGAGAGTTTGCATGCCCTTTCTGTCTCTGTGTGTATCTTATTCATGTGTTCTGATTTCTTCCAGCACCACAAAGATGCACAGTAGATCAACTGGCATTCCTTGAGTTCCCTTAAACGTGAACATGCACTGTGAGTGTACATATAAATGTGAGTTTTAGAGGTACACAAGCACAATAATGCCAGGCACTAACACAATTCTTTTGGGTAGCAATAAAAGAAGTTAACATGTAATTACTTTTCAAAAATAAGACAAAAAAAAATCCATCATGGAATATTCAGACCTTTAGAGCTCCTACAGGTCTGGTGGTCCCCATAGCCCAGACTGTATAGATGGATGTTGACAAGGATTTAATGGCCTCCTCAGCCCTCAGATACAATCACTCCAAAACCAGCCCTGCTTAGACGATTGTGCAGAAGGTTGTTGTAGCTTATGAAGGAGGCTAGGGATGGTGTGGTCATTGCTTCTTTACTTTTCCTCACATCAAACGTTAGAAGTGTGCACAGGACGTGTTAGGGTTAGGGATAGTGTAGTCATTATTTACTTTCTCAAAAACTTTAGAGTGCAAAGAAGGTTACTATAGTTTGTGTAGGGGAAGTGTACTGCCCAGGAGCAACAAGATGGAATACATTACTGTGATCATAATTATTTTCCACATTTCTCATAGTCACACACATCAGACATGTATAAAGGTGACTGTCTTTGGTGGCTAGGGATGAGGGATGAGGAATGAGGAGGTACATTATGCATATGTATGACTGCTGTAACTTGAAATATATAACCACAGCCATTTAAACCTCTACTTTCATCCCAGTCTACCATCAGAGAGATGCACAGACAGTGACTATCTTTTTTTTCAAATAGCTGGAGAGGAAGACAGTATTACCCAGATAGGATGTTTTTAGCCTTTCAAACATTTGTCTTGTTAGTTTACAGTGATCTACTATTTTGTCACCTTTGAGCATTAAGCCTTGGGCACAATTCATGTCTTCCTTTAAAAAAAAAAAGAGACTGGAATTCTTTTCTTACTCATGAATTTTGTTCAGGCCATCATTGAATCGAAGGGTTGGGAAATGCTCTAAAATGTACCTCAGAGCATCTATAACTCTATGGCTTCTGGGCTCCTAGTAGCTCGTTAATCATAATTTTTGTTTGTGCCATCACTGGATGAAAAACTTGTAAAAATAACCTTAAAAAGCACTTCACAGCCCATAGAAAGACATGGCTTCTTGAAAAAGCTGAAGAGTAAGGCAAAATATAAGAAAAGGAAGAAAAGATAATGTGCAGGCTGTTTTAATGCTAATACCAGCCCTGGTTGTGTAAGGTGCACTTACTCTAAAATTAGTTGTTCAAACTCAGCACTACTGCACTAGCATTTGGCTATTTGGGTTGTATCCTAACCAAGATTCAACAAGTGGCCAATCTTCAAAAAGCTCTGGCTCTCCCCTACACCTACACTCTGGCTGCCAATTGGCTAGCCCCTTGGTAGAAAATCAGCACTCAAAGTCTATTCAGCTTTGGTACTTTCTTGTTGCCTCAAGGGAAAGCAAATCTGAGGCTTCAGAGGAAGAGAAATTGTCTACAGCCTTCATTGCTGGCAGAAAAATTCCTATAGGGGAACCTTTACACAAAGAAAATATTGCCCTTTTAAATATTTTTCATATATTTATATTCTGAAGAATAACATCAATTGTATTAATATCAGATGTTTTTTGTCAGAAACTGACATGTTTAGAATGGGGCTTATTACTGAATACTGGGGCTGTTTTGAGAGAAAAAATGTATTACTTTTGAGTCATTTTAAATGAAGTGTAAGGATTTAAAGACTGGGAAGTTTTTTGTATGTAATTCGAATGCTGTTTGAGTGTTTTGCTTCTTGTATGCACTTTGTGACAATTTACCTTCATTATTTTACTGCTTGTAGGTGTTACATTTCAACATTGGGAAGTGTATTTCAGTACTAGAATAATATTTTATGCTTGATGCTTGCAAACACTCTATGACAGCTTACCTTTATTTCTTGTTTTTTCTGTACTGCTTTTGCTTTTGTTTTTGTTTTTGAACTTTGAGGGACTATGTGAGGAAGTATGTTTGTGTATGCTGTTTGTCAACACTTGCTTGACATCTTAACTGCTCCCAGCAGTGCTTATCAGCAATCAGAGTTCTTGAGAAGGTAGTTCCCATCTGAATCCTACAATTCCTCACTTGTCTCATGTCTAAACATGGTTTTATAAATGATTATGATTGTGAAGGGTACTGTCTAGGGACACTACTACTGATCCTGTCAGTGTCAGTGGTGCAACAGGTAGCACACTTGCCTTTGGTGCAGAAGACTGGATTCTATTTTTACACCAAGTATGACTTCCTGACAGTACAGCATAATGGGTGTGCTGCACTCCTGAGTATGCTGGCCTTCAGATGAGATGTTAAACCAAAGTCCAATATACTTGCAATGGTTGTAGATCAAGTGGCTGTAAAAGATCTTACAGCACCAATTGAGAAGAACAGGGCAAGTTCCCTGATATCCTGGCCAAATTAGATACCACCTCAGGTCTCCCTTGAAAAGAGGCCACTAATCTAGTGGAACTAGGACTATCAACACAGGATAAACAAAAATAAAAATAAATACTGGTTTGAGGAGATACGGCTGGATGCATACCCAAAGGTTTTCTATTGAGGTAAAGGCTTCAAGTAGTTTATTCAGTTAAGTAGGTAGATGGATGAGTATTCTTGTAAACTCATTTCACAGATGGACATTTATTTAAATCAGATGCACTCGTCCATCTACCTACTTATCTGAGTAAACTACTTGAAACTTCAACAAGGCATCTCTATCCCTCCCACAGAGAGGGCATCAGAGGAGTCTTCTAGATCTACTAACTTAAGTGATTTTATCTAGACTAATCCTTTTTATTCTGTTCCTTCTACTGTACATAGTTAGTTTTTGGGAAAAAAAAGTTGTGTGTTTATATCTTGGGGGGGGTGGTGTTCAGGTTGAGAAAACTCTGGCTTCTGTTTTCCCTCCAAATGGAACTTTATTGAAAATTGTCTGGTTGCTGTATCCTGGGTAGGATACAACCCAAATAGCCAAAGGCTACTGCAGCAGTGAGAATCATGAACATCTCCAAGATTCTCTCAGCTTGTCGCATTTCTATTCTGAAAATAATTACATTTGATTTAGCATACTACTTCTCTACATTTCTCCACTTTTATAGATTTAGGTTTGTTGAGACACCACCAAAATACAAAGCTTGGTGATAAAAATGTATTTAATTTATTCTACCCTGTTCACAGTCTTTGACAGACAATCTGCATTTGTATTACTGAATCCACTGAAGTGATGCACTGTCATAATATAGCACTGTAATGCCAAACTCCATCAAAAACACAATTTTGCCCATTTGCTTTATTTTGCCACCTTAAAGGATTACAATATCTACAGCACTATTGTGTAACTCCTATTTACCTGTAACTGTAGATATTTGAATTCTTCAATTCCTCAGTGGAATTTTGGGTTAGCTGCCAAGGCAACCCAATATTGGCTAGCTTTCAAATGATAAGACTTCCCTCCCTACTTATTTCTGTAAATTGGTTGAGCATATCCTATGAGCGAAGCCTTTAGCTGTCACAAGAAGTGAGAGTTCAGGCTTTTTCATTTTCACAAAGAAAAAGCTGAAACCAGAATCATCTAGCAAGAATAAATTTCCAGCCAATCACAATGCAGTATAAAAAAGTACTACAACAACAACAACGGAATTAAAGAGGTTGAAACCCACCTCAACTATGCAAAACTTGAGGGGAAGGCAGGTGGGTGCTGCCACTAATACAGTGAGGAATTCAAACATCTACTGGTGCAAGTAAGTAAGACTTATACAGCTGTGTTATAGTCATCATTCTCACTGCACTAGTGCCATTTTGGGTAAATTCCCAAAGCTTTCCTTACTTGGGAGGTAGAAAGTTAAGGATCCAGGACCCTGTGGAGAATGGTCCTAGCAAAGCCTGCTCTGGACCTTGAAAAGTAATCCAGGTTGGAGTGCTTCATGAAGGTGTAAACAGAGGGCCAGGTTGCTGCCTCTAGAATGCTTCTAGAGTCCACCTCTTTCCAATATGCCATCTAAGAGGATAAGGCCCTAGTCAAGTGAACCTTAACCTTGTCTGGAAGAGATTTACCATAGTGGGAGTAACAGATAAGATTAGTAGAGGGCAACCATCATGCAATAGTTTGCTCAGAGACAAGATGACCTTTCTTAGTCCATATATAGCAGACAAACATCTGTTCAGCATTCCTAAAAGGCTGTGTTATGTCAAGCTGGTATCTGAACTGTATGTGTGCATCTAAGGTATGTAGAATAATTTCTTGCTTGCTTTTCGAATCAGGATAGAACACTGGGAGATTGATGGTTTGATTCAAGGTAAATTCAGAAAACATGAATGATGGGTTAGTGCATAACACAACCTTTCCTTGTGGAGAATCAAATATGGTTGTTCCACCATGACATCCTGCAGCTCACAGGCATACCTTGCAGACATCAGAGCAATGAATAAAACAGTCTTCCAAGTAAGGAATCATAAATCAGCCTATGAGACAGGTTTAAAAGGAGGAATGATCAATTTTTTAAGAACTAAGTTGAAATCCCAGGGAGGAGGAAAAAAATATCTGGGGCAGAGTATTATATCTGGCAAGGGGCTACGGCATATTTTTTTTTTTTTTTTTTTTTTAGGTGTAACTGGATTCGATGGAGGATACCAGAGTTAGGATACAAAACAGGGGAGAGAACACCAGGCAGAATAATAGACTGACAGTACTGGATAATGAATCACAATAATCAGTTAAAGTTTCTAGTAGTAGGTATGCCCCCACACAACTAAACTCTGCCAAACTGTGGTATTATCACAAAAAACAGTTTGAAATTTATTTAGAATTACTTTATAACTAATAGAAGTTAAAGAATTTCTGGGTGGGTACGGTGGTGCAATGGTTAGCATTTTCATCTCATAGCAAGAGGTTCGCCGGTTTGATCCTCAGCTGGGGTGCCTTCTGTGCGGAGTCTGCATGTCCTCCCTGTGGTTGCGTGGGTTTCCTCCGAGTGCTCCGGTTTCCTCCCACATCCTAAAGACATGCTATAGGTGGATTGGACACTCTAAACTGGCCCTAGGTGTGAGTGCGTGCATGTGTGTGCCTTCTGTGGAAGTTTGGGCATCAGGCTGGCAACTTGACACCGTAAAACTCCACTGCCAGTCATGAGCGGAAAGGTTATCCATTGTGGCGACCCCTAACCGGGAAAAAGACAAAAGAAGTTAAAGAATTTCCCATGCACAAAGTCAAACCAGTATTAAAAATTAGCTCCTCACACTTTAACCACATTAAAAATGCCATAAAATAATGTTTGATAGCAACTTAAACTATATGTTCTTGTCAGGGAGAGTAAAAAATCTGCAGCACATTCAAATAGCTTCATTTGCAGTAAAATCGCAAACTAGTGCTGGTGTTAAAACCACACAGAGCAGAGACATACATATAGCAAATAATGTTTAAATGTTGAAAAATCCAAGTTCTGCATTACTTTCCTGACAAAAGATGAAAATAAAGCAGACTAACATCAGTAAAGACAGGCCACTAGTGTCTAACAGCACACATGCACTGCACAAGTTTCCTTAGAAAGAGTAAAAATAAACATTTGTCAAAGACTGAAGCAAAATAAAAGCTGCTACAAGCTGAAATCACCACAGGAATTACTGTAAAGAATGACAGACATAAAATATTAAAATAAATATTTTTTTAAATAAACATAAAAACAGAAAGTGGATAATAAATCTTATAATAAAGTGAGAGAAAGGGATCCCAAAATGAAGCTTATCTGATCAGTAAGCACTAGATCCTGTGAAGAGTCAGAGGACTTTCTTCTTTGGATGGCAGAAAATGACTGAACACTTACTTCCTGTGACTGGTAAAGGCTTCCGTCTCAAGAAATGCTTAGCCAATCAACTGTCACAGAAAGAAACGGGAGTCTGAGCTTTTTGAAAGTTGTCCAGTACAGGTTCCTTAGCTTTCCAACTAAAAGAAGGCAAGCAATCTAATGACACCAGGATTATTCCCCGTTTCAACCTGTCACCACAGGAGTCCCACTAGGCTCAGTCCTCAGACCACTCCTCTTTAACATTTTTATAAATAAAGTGCATACTGCCACACAAGACTTGTGCAGTGTCCAATATGCTGACAATTCAACATTAATATGTGAAGCCCCAACCCTCTCCAAACTCCAAGAATTTACTCAAACTTCTTTTATGTCTATTGAAACTTGACTAAAAAAACTCATGACTGCTCCTTACCCCTAATACAGCAAAACAAAACAAATGTAATGCTATTCACTCAAAAATAATATAACAACTAAAAATCAATCTTTCCTAATTATATCAGCAAATGACCTTAAAACAGAAATTGTTACACACAGTAAACTCCTAGGAGTTGTCATTGATGAAAATTTCAGGATTGACTACCATATTTTACAAACAATAAAAAAGACCAAACAGAAACTGGGCTCCCACTATAGAGCCAATCAATACCTTACAGACACAGAGTGGAAAACATTTGCCTCAACCTTAGAACTAGCCCTCCTTTATGCATCCCCTTTCCTAACTAACCAAAATACCACTCTTGAATTCAAACTAGGCTCTTGCTATAATACAATTGCTAAATTTGACACAAACTCATCACATAGAACCCACCATTGTCAAGCCTTGAGACAACTTAATTGGCTTGAATTAAGCAATATCTTAAAACATTCACAATTAGCATCTGCATATAAACATATTTAATAACCAGATAAATGCCCCACACTAAAAAATATGTTACAGCCTTACTTGTAACCCTTTAAGGGACCTCCACTCTGCCAACAAGTTCTTATTAAAAACAACCAAGTCTAATAATGCAGAGACTCACTTTACTCCTGTGTCTCAAAAATATGAAACACCATCCCAGAACACGAAGTTCACTGAGAAACTTCTACACTTCAAAAGTCTGCTCAAACTACATCTGAATAAATCCTGGTCAAGCGCATGATCAGCACCAAGCTGACTTTCCAGTATCCCAGCATTTCCTCCATCTTATTTCCTCATCTTAAACTATTCCCTTTCCAATCATACATACCTCTTTCTCTCTCCCTTTTCTCATGTCTCCTAAATCTTGTCTAACTTCTTATCTCCTCTACCCAACTCTAAACTATAGCTATACTCTCAAAATGTCTGCACCTCATTGCAGTGCTTACCTAAATACACCCTATGCTATAAAAATTAATATCAATAATTTAAACTAATTCTGTAACATGATTAACAAATACACAAATGTTACTGATGGCACAATGCTTAACCACCTGCAAACTTCTACATGTACTAATGAACCACCTGTAAACTTCTACATGTACTAATGTAGTGGACAAAGTTGACAACTAATTATGCCATTTTAAATTGCACATGTACATTTATAGTATGTCATTGTAAATTGTACATGCATATAATATATATATATATATATATATATATATATATATATATATATATATATATATATATATATATATATATATATATATACTGTAATTAGATGGAGCTTTTCCCCCTTGACCACCACAAAAAATGGGCTTTACCTAGTCAGACTATTCTGGTCAACAAAAACAAATAAATAAATACTTCAGCAGATAACATAAAATACCAAGGAGGTAGTGGGAGTGATGAACATCTATAATAAATGTTTAATTCCCAGGTAGGGTTGAAGCATTTGGAGAGTCCACAATTTCCTTCTCCACAGCTAGTTACAATTCTTCCCTTAGCCAAATCCCACATCTAAGGTATACCACTGGATGTCCTCCTCCCTTTGAAGAAATCTGGTGGAGCACATCCCACAATCTGTGATATGAACAATCTACATACACAACCTCTTGGCTATAATCAGGACTAC
Organism: Protopterus annectens; assembly: GCF_019279795.1. NCBI lineage: Eukaryota > Metazoa > Chordata > Ceratodontiformes > Protopteridae > Protopterus > Protopterus annectens. Next base: position 753,046,175 of record NC_056734.1, read on the forward strand.
CAAGCACAAAAGGTTCATTTAAGGTGTCCTTCAGTGTCTGCAATAACTGCTAACAAGCTGGTGTCTGGATAACTTTATTTTTTCAAAGGGGGCAGATAAAGCCCATGAAAGTTGTGACTAGAGTGCTGTAATAAGCAATAAACCTTTTGTAATACCACTTTCTTCAAAGTAACAGCTTTTTGCAACAGGGTATGCCATGCCTGGATAGATTCCTCTTTGGTAGACCTTGTTTAAATGTTGCCAACACTCACCTGATGATCAAGGTAAGTGACTTCTGCCATTACTACCTGAAATATGCTTGCATAAAGAGCCCAGTTTTACTTAATCTGCCAGGAAGAGGAAAATTTCCTATGTAAATATTGCTATATAATATAAGTAAGCTACAATATAGTATCCAGTTTTAGCTATGAAGTGGTCAGATACTAAGACCCACAAAGCTGCTGTAAAGCTTCACCTTGTATGGGTATGATGTATGATCACTTCTGAGCGAAAAGTCCCCTAGCAACAACATAGAACTTGGTGCTTCTTATCCTTTCCCCACACAAACACCAAAAGTGAAGTCAAGAACTATGGATTTCTAGACTACTCTTAGATTCAATTATTTCTGCAATTCCTCCTGTAGAATTTGCTTGAATTGCTCATGATCCAGATAAGCCTGTCTGTTTATTTAATAAAAGACAAATCAGGAATACAGTGTCAAGAGCCCTCAACCGCACCATCTTAAGTCCAAAACTCTGACACTGTAGAGGTGCAGGATACAAATAAACCACCAATGATGAAAAATGATGTATAATTCCAAAAACGTTAATAATCACTCAAAATAAATAATGTGTATATAAAAACGTTAAAAGCTTAACTTTATCACCGTGTTTTTCGTCCCACTCGACGGGACTTCATCAGAAAACTGAATACACAACGAACCCCCTCCCCTTAAATAACTCCCTAATTGAATTAATCACCACTAATCAATTTTCAAGTCAACCTTAATTCCAATAATTAGTGAAAGTACCCACTAGGTCGACTATACGATATGTGGAGGTCTATGTTGTTAAACAATCAGATCTAAATTTTGTATTATCTAAAAAAGTCTGTTAAAATCACCATAAAAAACACTGACAATTACTAAACATTATAACCACTATGTATAAAACTGACTATAAATGCAATTACATAAACTAAATTCCATAAGCATATTGATAAATATATTAACCATACAAACATATTTTGTGTTCTTTACTGCCCTCAAGTGGCTAACCTAAACCACACACATACTTGTTCTGTAATATATATTTAGGAAACCATTAATAAATATATAAATATGTTAAATATAAAAATCATACATATTTGTGTGCTTAAAAAATGTAAATTTGTATGAATAAACAAGTAAAACACATAAAGTCCATTAAACAGTGTGTAAATAAATATATAAATATGCTCCAAGATCCAAATATTACAGACCAAATGTAAAACATGCCAAGACTAATCTAAATATCAATAAAAGACCCCCCCTAATAATTTTATTTTCTATCTCTGATATGTCTGTGCCAACTTTCTAAGACATACTGAAATAAAACACTCCTATTTACTAAAACTTAAAAACAACTAGTGAAATAAATAATTTCCTGTACTTATCCTTTATAGCCTAGCTGCTGTCAGCTTTTAACACTTGCATCAAGGAAATATTATCATTCAAACCATGGGCCTCATTAGCTTGCAATACCAATTGCCAATAAATTTCCTGATAGTCTATATTTTTTCCCATAGGTTCCCCTCTAACATTCCTTGGTACCTGTTCAAGCACAAGAAAAGAATACTTAGCTTCATTACAACTCAGAGTATGTCTGCATAAGGCATTGTTGGCATTCCTACTTTGGATGTCATAATAATGTTCATATATTCTACATTTTAAGGCTCTTTCAGTTTTTCCTACATAGAAGGCCCTACATACCACACAGCTAGCCAAATATATCACTCTTATACTATTACAGTTATTATACCTTTTATCTTGTATTAGCCTATCTCTACTAGGGATATATACTTCACTTATATTACTTATGAAACTACACTGAGTACACTTGCCACACTTAACAGTTCTTAACTTCACTGCTCTTTTCCCCGATCTACACTTTTGTGATTCTCCAATATATTTTTAATGTTTGTACCCTTTTTAAAAATAAATATTACTGGTCCTTTGAACACACTATAAAGGTCAGAAAAATTACTGAACATCTCCCAATATGTATTAATAATATTTTTTATAATACTAGCATCTTAGTTGTAATTCATTACTAAAGCTCCTTTAAACTCTCTACCCTCTTCATTTAATATCTGAGACCTTATTTCTCTATTATTGTTTTTCACCCTAGTTTCATCACTTCCTTTTCCTAATATCAGAAAATATTTGTCCTTCCTAGCCTCTTCAACTTCTTTCATTACCACATCTATTAATCTACTATCTGTTCTATCTATAAACATTCTTTAATTTCTCACATTCAAAATAAAAATCCTCATCTTCTGATATCATTCAGGAGGCTCTAATAAATTGACTTTTTAGCATGCTACTTTTTTGTTTATATGGCTGTGCACTTGCAAAATACAGATAGGAATTAGAGAATGTTTCCTTTCTATGAATGGTGGACTTAAATCACTTTTCCTTTTCTATAGTGTGAATAGTTACAGCCATATAGTTCATCTTTGATCTAGCTATTTTATAAGTAAACCTTAAAAATTCTGTTGTGTGTTCTATATACTCTAAAAACGTCATTAATTTCTGTTCCGTACTGTTCCAAAAATACAAATGTGCAAAAATATTTTATATAGACTTCAATATTTTACATAGTGAGAATTAAAAACATATTTTCTCTCCCATACATTTAAAACTGTATTAGCATAGCTGACAGCACAACTTCCTCCCATAGCTACTCCACTAATTTTTTATTTATTTAACATTTGTTAACTGGGAAAGTCCGACTTGGAACAAAGCCAATTTTCAGCAGAGGCCAGGAGAGAAACACTCCAGATCCATGTTTTTGTAACATGGGAGGAAACCACAGAACCTGGAGGAAACCCACATGAGCGACATGCAGACTCCACATAGAAGGCATCCCAGCAAAGAATCGAACCAGAGAATCTCTTGTTGTGAGGTGACAACACTACCACTGCACCACTGCGCCATCCATTCATTTGTTTAAAAGTACCCCTTCAAAGTACGTGAAATTATTTTGGAGCACTATTTCCATTAATTCTAAAATTAGCCTAAATTCCTTAAAATTAAATGCACCTTTCCTCAACCATAGCCTTCTCAAACCATTTTAAACCTAAACTTTGCAGTATGAATGAAAAAAGGTTAATAATATATATGGTTACATAAATAATATTTTTATTAAAATATTTATTTTCATAATTCTAAGGAAATCCTATGAATCTTTAAGAAATTCATCCTGCTGGATCCCAATTTTCTTAAGTTTTATGTCGATGTATTTACCTATACAATGTGTTTTAGACACATTTCTGGCCATGACGGGTCTTAAATGAAGATCCCCGGTGCATTTGTGCATTTTGAGGATTCCAAATATTGTTGGTAGAATAGGCTTTTCCATTTTTAAGTAATTATAAGTACCAATGTCAATTAAATCATCCATTAACATATCACTCAAGATACAGTCTAACTTGCTATAAGCAATATAATTTCATTTTTGGATACTCTTTCATATTTCTTACTATCTCCTAAAATGTTCATCATATTACCTATCTATATGATATTATCCATTAACACTGTCCCTACCATTTTGTCTGGCCTCATAACTCTAACATTCTTACTATTGCTTAATTTATACAATAATTCTTCCCTGGGAAGGTTGGCCTCACCTTATTCTTTTCCACAATATTTCTTAGTTATTTCTCCACTATTGCCTCAATTTTTTTTAATTGTGGATGAAGAGAGGGGTTGTAGGTACTTTTTCTTTTTAAAACTGGATCAACTATTTTACTTTGTCCATATTGGAACAAATATTTTCCAAATTATTTTTTCTAGTAAACATTTTACGATCAATGATTAACTTATTTATGTCACTTCTCTTCCTTGGCACAAATTTTAAAAAAAATTTAAAAATTGTGTCTAAATTAACACTGCTATAATTAAAAATCTTATAATTTTTATATGAAAAAATACAACTGTTTACTTTAATAATTTCATTCTCTTGTTGATTTAAATCTGTTTTTATCCTATTTTGATTTTCTTCAAGGGGTGTTCCTGTTATTTTCCTCATCTGTTGCAATTGTGTTGGTGATAATTCGCTGTTTTATTATTCTCTCAGACATTCTTAAAGGGGGATACTCTAAAGGTTTATTTAAACTTATATCTCTATGACTTCTGTTCTCTTGACCATCCAAATGATTGTAATCATTATAATTCCTTCTATCTATTGTCCTGTACTCCCTACCCCCTTGTTCCTGTCTCCTATTCATTCATATGAATAATCATCCTTACGAACATACAAACAGTTACCACTATATTGTCTTGGCCTTGAGTAATTCCTTTGTTCCTTATAATTTATTGCATCTCTTTCATATTTCTTACTTTTCCTTTTAATTAAATATGATGTTTTTTCATCTATCTTTTTCCTAATATTAACATTTTAATATTTTCTTCTTCTATGTTAAATAATAAATCATTTATAATCAACGTATTTACTTTTTCAATTTGTTTATAATTGATTTCCATTTCAGCCTGTTTTTCTTAATAATCAACTCCATAATGGCAAAACCACATTTACCAAAATGTTTAATAATTCTTTATGAAAAGCCAATCCTTCAATTACATCGTTAGGGTACTTATAAACCCTTAACCCTTTTGAGACCATTTTAGCAATCAAATGTTCTTGTAAATACAAATTTTCGTTCTGCAAGGTCTTGTACTTCAACATCAACTCATACATTTTATCAATATTATCCTAAAAAGATCCACAACTGTCAGTTTCAATCTTTCTAATTTGTTGAAATGAAAAATTATTGTTTTTTAATCATGTGGACCACTCTCTACCTTAGTTACCACTATTACACACTTTAAGAACATCTCAATCATAATTATTATTATTAAAGTCACCTTTTTTTGGAAAACAGTCTTTTCTGGGTCTCACTCATTCTTTAAAGTGTTTGTCATTTTTCAAAATCCAAACACTCCTCCACTGATGAATGAAACATACTCAGGACTCGTTCCAGTGAAAACACTATCTCGTCTTCTGTACTGCAACCACACACTAAATCCAGTATATTAGGAACTTCCAGTTCACATCTTTTTCCCTTAAGGGCATGTTCTTGGTTACCAGGCAAGGATACATAATCTTGGCTTGTCCACGCCTGGATCACATTTGCTGAAAGTAATGGAACTAGCTGGGTAAGCTCCCCAACTAAAACATCAATATCCGTTTTCATGTTGCAAGAACCACTTTCCGCTGAAAAAGAATTATCTTTCACCTCCACTGATTCCATAACCACCAAACCCAATAAAAGACAAATCAGGAATACAGTGTCAAGAGCGCTCGACCATGACAGCTTAAGTCATAAACTCAAACTCTGTAGAGGTGTAGGATACAAATAAACCACCAACAATGAAAAATGATGCATAATTGCAAAAACTTTAATAATCATTCAAAATAAATAACATTCAAGAACAAAATGAAGAAAAATTCATAGCTTCACACTTTTATTCAAAATCTTGAGTGCTTTCGTTCAGGTATCTCGAACTTCTTCAGAATACTAAACCAATCTACAAGCATGTTTAAATACTATAAAACTTTAAAAGTACAACCCCACACAGTCAAAGCAACCTATCATGAAATCACATTAATTAAAAGTTCCCCACCAAGATAAATTTAATTCTTACAGTACTGGTGCACAGCCATTTCTTCTTACATATAAAAAGTTAAAACATGTAACAAGCTTTTAATCTTAGGAAACAAGTTAGAGAAACATGGTCACTGAGATCCAGATATGTTACAGCATTACTTCGTAAAATCCACTGTAATTCAAGATATTCTAAATAATCTGATTCAGGTCCTCCCCTGGGACCCAAATCACATTGATCAATAATACAAAATTTAAATATATGATCTTTGTTCTCAAAAATATGCCTAAATAGTGCATTTTTGGTCTCCAGTTTTTTAATGTCATACAAGCGCTGGTAAATTTGATCTTTCAGAGCCCTTACAGTTTTTCCTATATAAAAACAATCACCTGTCTGACATAAAGCAGCATATACCACTCCCTTAGAATAACAATAGAATCTTCCAGGGACATTTACCTCAAGATGTCCCCCAATGTGTACTTTTTTACACACCAAAATATTAACACATTAGGCGCAAGCCCCACATATAGACATTTTTCCACATTTATAGTTTTTCTTTTTCTCTACCCATTCAAGCAGCTGTTTAAATCTGCTTTCTTTTTTATATACAATATTTGCATTTTTCCAACAATTTTTACATAATCTGGTCAACTCTAAAAAAAAATCCCAATTTCTCCTTATTATACCACTAATGGAATAAAAGTCTTGATTAAATGGAACAGTTCATGACATATTCTGACCGTCATTAGCTTTCTTCTTAGGTATAATACTTAATTCACTGCTAGCCCCAAAAGTACCAGTACTAATAATAGGTGCATAAATACCATCATTTCTTTTTCTTTTTACTTCACAAAAAAATCCTGTCAACAAATACATCTGGGTAACCTCTTTTTCCCAACATTCTCTTCAAGATATCACATTGTTCTAGGAATAAATTATTCTGACACCATCCTAGCTAACCGGACATATTGGCCCTTAACTAGAGCCTTCTTTTGATGTGGAGAGTGGCAGCTGCTGAAGTATAACAAAGTGTTTGAGTATGTTTGTTTCCTATATAGTGTAGACACAAATGTTTTGTTAGTCCTGTCCTTGTAAATAGTGATATCAAGATAATTGACTTTCTCATACTCTATATTCATAGTAAACTATAAGAAATCTGTATAATTATTCAAATAATCAAAAAATTCCATTAGTCTTGACTCACTCCCCTTCCAAAAAATCACTATGTCATCTAAAAATCTTCCTTACATACTCCACTCATCCTCAAAACGAGAAAATACTGAAATGGACATGTGAAACACTCTGCTTTTCATCGTGAGTTGCTGGCTATGTTTAACAAGCATAGATGTGATTTATTACATTTGTTAATTAAAAATAATGAATGTAAAATGTCAGATCTTAATGCTTAGATTGAAAAGTTAAATGAAAGTATTAAAACGGATCTTTTGTTTCCCACCAAGGTTAGTGAATTCAATAGCATTTTTGTAAGTGTAGAAAAACTGTGAATATATTGAAGGCTAAAAAGGCTAAAAAATTAAATTGTGACCATTTAGAATATACTAGTGGTTCTGCATATCCAGCACCTAAAGGGTTTGGAAATAGTAACAGGAATACCCCATACTATAATAGAGATGTGCAAAATAATGATGATATGCATTTTGAAACTGATACTAGTAGTTCTGAAGTGGGTAGACATGATATCAATGCTGAGGACCAGAGCCCCCCTTTAGATCATAATTGGGTAAGAAGGTTACAACAATTAATAGAACAAAGGGAAAGGCAGCAGAATATGAATTATGGTGCACAGAGTCAGCGTTTTTTTTCACAGAGGGAGGGGGTGGGGAGGGGGAGAGGGAGATTCTAGTACCTGAACTTGCTTGTATTGATTTTGACAATATTATTAATGATGTTAATGAGGAAATAGGACCAATTTTGGTGGTTAATGATAAGCAGGATTTTATTAATTACAATTACAGTAATGTGGATGTTACTGGTGAATGGGCAAACCTTTTAGAGAGGGGGTTGAATTTTGTACCTAGCAAAAGAGGCGATGTGGTGCAAAGTATTATACAACTTAAATCCTTTACTAAGAAATTTAATCTGGGTTTCTTATACAAAGATAGGAGTGACATACTAAGGAATGAATTAACAAAGCCAAGCACTTTTTTTGCCTGTTGCCCACCCTGTGGTTAGTTTGTTTGAGAAAGTTTGTGAACAACAGGTCTGTGATATACTGAAAAATAACTCGGATAGTAGTATGCAAGCTAATCTAACTAGGGGTGAAGTCAGTCAGTTAAATGAAATTACATCTAATAAAGCTATAAGATTTATGAAACCAGATAAGGGTGGGGGACTTGTTGTTATGGATGAGGCTGACTATATTGACAGGATGTTCAGCA